>NW_016162781.1:38596-40655 GCF_001687245.7 Rhagoletis zephyria | reverse complement strand
TAGTGTGGTATTTTAAATGAACCCATTGAAGTCCATCGTTCTCCCACACACCAAAAGAAGAAAAGCCAACTAGACAAGACCCACGCAATTGGAGCTCCTATCTCTCGAATGTTACCAAAAAGGCTACAAATGGGTTTTAGGCTTCATGGTAAAACTTGGGGAAAATCACCCAAACTAACATATTAGTCTATCAATATGGTCTCAAAACTCATTTTGTACATATTCGGCACTGGCCTTTTGGCCGAAAGCTAAGCAAATAAGCGCTGCACTGTTGCGAAGCGAATATATCTACGATTGACAAAAGGTCCCAAGTGTGATATAACGAAGGATCGAAGATGAACTACGGGAATATTAGAGCAGGCGTATTTGAAGCAAAATTCCAGAAAATTCTGCCAATGGCTACATATGCAACCATATTTCAGGCGAAAGTCTTCACCACATGATAAGGGGTAATATCTAGCATTCATACAAATTTTCACTGTGTTTTAGCCGAGACCTGCTATGTATTATTTACCTCAGCCAAGGTAAAGACTGGTTTTCACTATTTCATATTTTGACGCCAACATTTGGCGACACAACTTCATCTTCTTTATCCATACCTTTAAAGATGATATTATAGGCCAAAAACTGACAGACAGCCGATTTCGCAGCGCATACACGACTAAAGACCTATTATGATCGCATTTGACAATGTGTTTTCACTTATTTGACGACAAATGCCACTGAATCTGACATAGTGAAAACCAGCCTTAAAAATTTCACGTTTATAAAAAATAAAAAAAATTTATTTAAATTAATTTTTGTGATTATAATTTCATATTGTATTTTAAATTTTGTTCTCTCTTAATTGAAACCGAGGAATTTAAGGGCAACTTATTTTTCCAGAATCCCGACATCATTTACAATGATAAAGTAGATATACGTATATAATAGAATATACAATATACATGCATATGTACATACCCCGTGGGGAAAATGTCAGGTTATGAACTGATGCGCTTTTAGTACATTTAGACCCAGTACTGGTTTTCGATAAACCTCTTTTGCATGAAAACAACTGGCAAATTTAACATGGCGATGTTCAGGGAAGTGTCAATTGCCCCCTGCTGTATCCCTTTTTCGATAGTTCCGAACTAGTTCTAAATTCTGTAGTTCCGAGCCAGTTCTAAAATCGACAGAAGAAAGAAAAAAGTATAGTGATTTTAAAAATATTTTCGTTTCGTATTTAGTATAGTAAAGACCTAGTGCGGAACTAGAAATCTGATTCACTAGTCACCGGTTTCCCTGCAGGGTATGTATGTACACTTTATACATGTACACAACGCCCGTATGGAAAGTGTCATTTTCCACCGTCCAAATGCCACCGATAGCTGTGGACTGGATACGCTTTGTTGCTTGATAAATAAATTTATAAAAAAAAGCTTTAGCGAAACATTCAAAGCAGACCATTTGATAACCATTCAACGAAAATAAACCAGCCAACCCATTTGTCCCGTTAACATCAGAAGACCTCAACAAATATTTAGCACTACACAGCCAAAGTAATAACGCGGTTTAACGAGCAACAAATGCTCCCCATAACGATTTGAGGGAGGCGGAAAATAGTGAGATAAAAATGCATATAAATTTGTATGTAAATAGATATTATGTATATGCGTACATACATATGTATGTATGTAAGTGTATACCAAAACAACAATAATTGCATTGGTGACGGCAACAGCAATCATCCGAAAGTAATTTGCTCCTAAATTTAATTGCGTGCGACGAAGCCGCACAGTGGGAAACATTGGATTATTGGGATGCGCCATAGCATGTTTGTTTGTTAGTAACATAGCATATCTGTGTGTGTGTGCGATTGTGTTTGCTAGCGCTTAAGGGGTTCATGATGCGAAACGTCAAGCAGTGAATGAAACTAAACCCGTGGGTTAAGCACAGCTTCGGCGAGTATTTTGTGAAAATTGTTATTAAATCCTGATGCTAAAGTTGTTAGCCAGATGTTGAACAAACAAATGTCATCAAATGCGTGCACACATCCATGTGCATCCCCACTCTTCGG
>NW_016162781.1:0-37205 GCF_001687245.7 Rhagoletis zephyria | reverse complement strand
AAAAAAAAAAAAAAACACCTCGGCCTTCGCTTACAAGTTGATCCACCGAGTGCGCTTTACATAGAACAACAAATCGGTAATATTCACTGAGTTCAGAGTTCAGGTTAGCCTAGCAATCTAAAAATATCTTTTGAAGAATTGTATTGACAGATGCAGCTTTCGATACTCTCCTTCTCTTTCACCTCCCCGTCCCCCCCTCGGCAGCGGCGACTGAAATCATTGGTGGGGTATCCCAATCTCTTTCCTTGAGCGCACTTAGGGCAAAGCCCGGTTATTACCCCCACTATTAATCCTACTCGACTACTTTTGTCAAAATTGGTCTGATAGTCTGACAGGAAGGCTCTATGGCCGAACTAGTATTTACTTTTATGAGTTCAGTGATGGAGGCGTTCCGAAAGCTTGCTTCCGGGTCGCATTTACTTAACAAAAATTTTATTTTGATTGTATTTCATTATATTGACTGCAACAAAGTTTACGTCGAGTGGTTTAGAATTGGCAAACACTACTCATCTGATACTCTTATATATGCCATTTACTTACATACTGAAATACTTATTATTTTGTAATTAGGTTTACCATTTTTTAGTTATTGGTCATCGCTCTAATACATCTTCTTTGTTTGTCTAAAATTTCAGCATCAGTATTCATTCACAAGCCGTTCAATGTCAAGCAAGCCAGCAAGTCAATGTTGTTTACTATCTGTCAGCATGTGCCTTCCTATGGCAAGTTCCTTAGCTTGCCTTGCCTTTTTTGCCTTAAAGCGAATATCAAAATTTTCTTATATTTGCAGTGCTGAAGATGCATAGTACATTGTTATGTTTTAACTAGTCTATGGTTTAGCACATTCCTCCATTCATCAGACGCCTCTAATATTATTTAACCGTTAGCCGGCAATTGTCGATCCACGCCTATACCAAAGCTATTACTTTAGCTTTGCGCAAACGGGGATGTGTCTTAATAGTTTGATCAAATTGCCTGTCAAATAGTTGCCATTCAGTTTCATGAGAAAGCGTATGCTGTACATACAAAGATTTGTGTGAGTAAATCGTTTACATTTCAGACTATGTGAGAAGCAATGAAATACTGTTATTTTTCGTGTGAAAGCGAAAGTAAACGTGACAAAAATTTTAATGCGAAGGGCGTCGCAAAATGGGCCAACATACATACATATATACATATGTAAGTACCTCAGATGAGCAGTATCAGCTACCAGGGCTTTCACTTTATAGCTGGTGTTGCATAATGGGGAAATACATACATTACATGTTTATGAAATTGGTATTCCATTTAACATGCAGTGTATTCAGAACCGTCACGTCAACATTTTGTATCGGTCATTTGAACATTTTATTTTGGATTCGATTCCAAATTTGTAGCATTCTTACTTACATATATCTAATAGGGAAATCACAAAAAATGAATGTTTCTGACAAATTTCCCTTTTCAAAAAGGCCAAAAGCCAGATAAATTGAAGAACAAGTATTATGCAGGGATCACACGATTTGCATATTTGTACAGATTTGTACATTTTCACAGCTACAGAGTGGTGTTGTTTGGAAAGTTGTTATTAAGCTGAACTCATTATTTCTAGACATCACCACTCTGTGACTGCCAAAATGTTCAAATCTGTACAAATGTATAAATCGTGTGATCCCTGTTTAGGGTTTAGAGTTTAAGGTTTCCAAATTTTTTCCAAAATCTTTGGTTCTGAGTTTACTTAACTTATTGTTTCACAAAGGTACATCCTTGAAGGAACACACCTTACTTAAAGGACAACTGCTTTTGTGTGCATCAATCGCAAAGACATAGGTGTTTCAAGCTATTAATATCAAGAACTTGGAACACCCTGGCTTACTTTTCTGTATTCGTTTTTTATAGAGACAGGCGCGTAGCTCTATGTAACTAATAATTTCGGTGCCGGAGAAGTCGATTTCCGTCAATCCATTAGCGGAAGGTTCGACGAAGACTTAAAATTTTCCTACTTTTAGTACATCTTGTTATAGATCCTGACCATCCTGGCATTGAGATGCTGTTTTAATGCTTGCCGTGAGCAGCAATTATTGAGCCCTCTTAATATAATAATTGATTGGCGCTTACACATATGTTAGTGTTTGGCCGAGCCTCTCCTCCGACTTGTGGCGTGCGCCTTGATGTTGTCACACAAAGCGGAGGGACCTACAGTTTTACGCCGACTCCGAACGGCGATGGTATTTTTATGAGAAGCTGTTTTTCATGGCAGAATTACACTCGGAGGTTTGCCATAGCCTGCCGATGGACGACCGCTGTAAAGAAAAAACCTTTTTCTATTTTTTTTTGCCCTCTTAGTACCCTTATAAATTTCATTGTTCGCCTCGCCATTTCTTGGCTTCAAGTGCTTTGAATTTGTAATTGTCGCCATCAAAAGTAGTTCAATGTGGAAAGATAATGTATTTTGAAAGGAATTTCGGAACAATACCGCGGTCCGGTTTGTCTATAAATCAAACTTGAAAGGGGATGACGGGCCGCCCTATTACCATGCAAATGGCGAAACTTATCGCATATAAATTGATTTCATTACTGCACCTATGTAAAAGTGTGCCCCAAAAACTTGGCATTAAGTACAAAGCCAGTCAGAAGGTCTATGTTTAACCACGTTTGAAAATTTTGATTAACCAACACTTCTTGATAAGAACTACTGTGTTGAAGTCTAATATTATTTCTAATTTCTAATATATTTTGGAGAACTTATCGGAGTAGCCTAAGCAGAAAACAGCTTGGTTCTACGGAAACATAGTGTTGATAGCTTCGTAGCACTGAAATCGTTACCTAAAAAACTGCTCTAATTCAAACTTCTCCTCTTACTGCAGATCAAAATTTCTCACCTGTCGTTTCCATCAACACTTTGTCATTAACATTAAACTGACCTCAGAACTGCATTACTTGTACAACTGAATAGCTAACTTAGCAACAAAAGAAACGTTAACTAGGGGTTATGCTGCATTTATTTTATCAGCATTTGGCCATCAAAGTAAGAGTCATTACCTTTGCTGTAGTCAGCAGTTAGTTAGTCTTGTTGACTGTGTGAAGTGAGCCCCAAGCAATTCAACACAATTGCAACAATTAAAAGCAACCTCTAGCTACAGGCAAACACAAGGAAATGTACATACATACAACGATACATATTTCATGTTTTTATCTACCCGCGTCAGTTTAGCCGGGCGATTGCACAGTCACTTGGTCGACTGCAACCTAATCAAGTAGAACGATTTAATAATTTTCTAAAGGAGTTTGATATAATAAAGTGAAGTAGTAATTGCAGCACACCATTAACACCTCGGTCATGTCGATGTTTGCACAAAAGCTAACGCAGAGTTGTTTAGATGAAGGTGGAACAGTGTGTCGATTTAATTTAAAACAAAAAAAAATAAAATCTGCTGAAATTAAATAATTAGACGGTACTACAAAAAAATGGTTGCATGTACTCTTTATTTTATGTAGTAGCTAGCTTCTTATATTATCTACATATATTCAAGTGATTTTTCAGCGTTAACTGACCATTCCATAGTTTTACTAGCTTAAAATGTATTATTAATAATCAGCCACAACACACAGTGCAAAATGTCATTCCAATAATTATAGCAGCAAAGGAAGTACGTATAATAACACTAAGCATTTAATTATTAACAACTAAGGTGAAGTGAGTTAACGGTGCATGCAGGTGACACTGAGTAAAAAGGTGTATACGAGAAATACTTTGAAGAATTTATAGTGCCACTAAATCTTTAGATTTCAGTGTACTCACCATAACACATTAATTTATTGTATTTCAACCACTATTCCTGTTTCCGACGTCTTTACACTCGAACACAAATGAAGAAAGAATTTAATACTAACCCAGTAGGGAAACCTACTAGTTGGTAACTAAAATTCTACCAGTTTGCGTTTCAGCTCAACTAGTTCACGTTCTATTCGTTTTCAATGTAAGCGATTGGTATTTTTACCAAAGCAATGTCCTACGAGATGCCAATTGTCAGGCTATGCATCAGCATGAGAACGCCATTTTGCTCGCGGCTCGTGAAGTGAAGTGAAAAGTATAAAATTAACACCGAAATAAATGCGGTGTAAAGGTGTTATTTTTATCACTTCACGATAACGCAGAACGGGAATTGACCCTCAGATGTCGCTGAATGCTTAGAACATAATAGTTAATGAACTGGTATTTTTACTGGTTTTTGAATTTTCACTGCTGGGAAATTACGCGTAAATTTAAGAGAGATACAAACTACAAATACGCTTTATTAAACATTGTGAACATTGTTCGCTTAAGTCGAATTTTATTAAACTTGCTTAAAGTTCCTCCGCACATACACATATGCATACATATCTACATACATATGGCTGTCAGAATATTTGCGTATTTATACGCATTTTATATGCATTTAATGAGCAATATGCAGTATAATAAAATTTAATTGAGTCACACCCATTACTTGACATATGTATCTCTACATACATATGTACATATAACTGCGTACAAGCATGCATGCGCTAATAAACTAAATAAAGGCATAAAATTTGCATATGCAGCTGATTTATGTCACAAAGCGTAATAAGAAGCATCGGCACCGCCCATAGAGCAGCAACGAAAGCCGTCACCTAAGCTCCACCTCAAAGCCAGCACCGTCAACTCATGCTTATGTACTAAGTTTACGACTAGAATAGTATTTTATATAGTTAGTAGTGTGTAGTTAGCGCATTCTTTGCATAAAACTGCCATAAACACACATAAACCAAACGAAATGATTATCTACGGGAGGTGTTGGTTCTACGTGAGATTTATACACAAATGTCGTTTAATTTGAAGACAAGCAGTAACACAACAAAAACAAAAATCATTGTATAATTTTCGCTCATCAAAAGCAATGTATGTAGTAAAATCATTTAGTTTTATGCTTTTCTTGTGCAGTGAAAATGCTGAGCGAATAACTATGCATGTCCCCATAAAAATAAGGAGAGGTACATAAATGCGCTTAAATAGTGCATAAGTGCATATAGCTCGTTAGCTGTTTTACCTTGAACTAAAATTTATTATATCTTAAGCCAAGAGCGAATTTCATCTTCAGTTTTAATTCAGATGTCAAAGTTGTCATCCTTTCTTTGGTCAAATGTGATTGATTTTTAGTTGCAGTTGCTATTTAAAGTGAAAAAGAGACAGATTTAAGAAAGGCAACAAAAATTCGAAAATTTCGGAAATTTTAATCTTGCATTTTATTATATTAAAATTCACTGCGCCTTAAAAGTATTTTTGTGTTATTTGATTTTATGAATTTAATTTAATGGCGGCCCTCCGTAAAAATGTTTTGATACCCATATTGCAATATTTAAATTAAAGTTTTCAAACATATGGCAATTATTACACCTCTTTCTTTTGACAACCACTTCGCAATATTTACTCTATCTTATCAATTTATTTAAACTCTCTAAGTTTTTCTATGTTTTAAGTTGGACCTCTGGCAATCAATCGGTGAAAACTGCATTCAATTCCATGCATTATTTTTCGAGTTATGCGCGTACAAAAATACAGACAGTCAGACAGACAAAAATTCTAAAAATTGTTTATTTGGCTTCTATTGCTCTAATTAATTTTTCTTTAATATCTATAAGGTACAGACAACGGCCTGTTACAATTTTATTATATGTATGGATTAGCTATTTACTTAATTTTTAAGCAAAAAACACAATCGACTTCAATTCTCATATACAAATTTAGGAGTAGCGTTAAATTATTATGGAACCACGTGTGAGACACTACCTTTGCGATAGAAAAAGATTTATCGAAATCAGTTGACGTGGTCCAAAGTTATGCGGTAACATGCATAAAAAAAAAAATATTCCGACGAATCGATAACCTTTTCCTTTTTTTCAAGTCGGTTAAAAATAGTTAAAACTTATCCAAGTGCCATGTTTTGAAAAATCTAAAATATTTTTTCAAAGCAATTTAATATCTTTGGCGCATTTACAGTTGGTTCTTAAGGTAGGACACACTAATTTTGTTCGAAAGTTCATTGATCAATTAAATCTGCCCAAAAATCACTAAACTCTTGCCAAAGAATTATTTCGATTCTCATCTGTGCCAACTGACACCAACTGACACGAAGCAATGATAATCGTCCTAGATGAGCAGAACGGTTGTAGCGGAGTAGGACACGCGCATCTACTGATATTGTAGAGTATAGAGGTACCCCTCAACGGGGAGTCCTTTAGCCACTATTTTAGATCGCTGTCATCAATGACCTATTAGAGACCATGGAAAAGAGGACTGTCGGGTAAGTGCTTATGCAAGGATACATTAATTTAGTTGTAAGCTGTACTACGAGCTGAGAAATACGCGTTAATTTTTGTAAAACAAGCCTTGTATAAAATTTGTATAAAATTTGTTTCAAATCAAATCGCTGTATGATGTCATCGTGTGGTGGAATGCAAATGAAAAGAAAAGAAAAGAAAAGAAAAGAAAAGAAAAGAAAAGAAAAGAAAAGAAAAGAAAAGAAAAGAAAAGAAAAGAAAAGAAAAGAAAAGAAAAGAAAAGAAAAGAAAAGAGAATACAAAACAAAAGAAAATAAATTTAAAAAAAAGAAATGAACTTGGAAAAAAAACCCCAACTCTAATTTATCGTAGCTTTTCTTACCAAACAGATTTCCTCTTTTGGCTAGCCGCCAATCAAAATAATTAGTTTCATCCGTTTCGGTGAAAAGCATCCTGCTTAACTCATAGCCGCATTTTGCAGTGACTTCCTGCATTTTTGGCCACATTTAGCTGTTTATTCTTTCTACCGGCGTGCAGCTCACTTGCTTAGCGGATGTTTTAGGCAAAGTGCATGAAGCTTGCCATAAATAGGAGGAAATGACTGTGGTAAGTAGCAGAAAATTCTTTGCTATGCTTTTGAGTGAAGGTATTGTTTAGTAAACATAATTGCTTAGCATTTGACATGTACATACATACATATGTATAAAATCTAGGTGCCGTTTGCTCAAGTAGGTTTTGAAATTTGTCAGAAATGCCAGATAAATTTTAAAACATACTTGGGAAACGGCCCTTCGTGTTTTAAACAGCAATCAGAAATGTATTTTAAGAGCTTTGTTTTAAAATAAATTACTTTATCAAATAGGCACAATTTCAAACTATTTCTTACTTTCCATTATATTCTTTTTAGTTATCGTAGGCCTTTGGTTGAAAAACAGCAACCATTAATTTATATTCATTTACACTGAGTGCGTACATGGCGTATACGTAATAAAAAAATATCTACGTACATATACCATTTATCATCCATATGCATATCCAGCAGCGCGGAATTGCGCACTGCCACAAAAAAAAGGGTAAGCACAACACGAAAAGCAAAATTCCAGCCAGTAAGCGCCTGGATTCGAAGTGCGCCTATGGTAGACGTTTTGTCGCCCCATATTCACAAGCTATTTCTTCTATTCAAATGGAGAATAAATGATGAGTTAACGTTTTTTACGAGGTAAGCAGAATTTTGCGCAATAGTTTGGATTTTAGTGTTCATAAGTTTGATTTATGTGCATACTATGTGCAAAGCAATTTGCGCACAGTTTAGAAGAAAATAATAACGAAACTGAAAAATGTGTTTCCTGTCACTCATTCATTATTTGTTTTATACACACATAGTACATATGTAAGTACATTAGGGTGCATTACTAAAACAAGTGGCGTTTTTTTCTACCGGAATTATAAAATGTATTACATATACAGATTTTAAGACTTCCACCAAAATACTTTGGTAAAATATTAACATTTACGTGAGCTCAAGCGATTTAAAAATACCTCAAAAAATCTCATTATTTTGATTCCGTTCATAAAATTTGTAAAAAATTTTACCAGGGACCGAAAATTATAGTTAGTTTTTTTAACAGTTAAACTTGACCAAATATTTTTGAAGTCCGTATTAAAAGTCCTTTCCTTATAATAAACAAATAGCTTATCCAAATTAAACGAATTTGGTATCAAATGAAAGAGGACTGAAATATCTTTTAAACAGGAAAACAAACGAAGGTTACCAAATCTATTTATATTTTTTTATAATTTAATACAAAGGAAATTCCTATACATAACCCAAGGTTTGTTCTATGGTAATGAAATAAAGTTTTGTATGGAAATAGGTGGCTCTCCTCGTTTAGAATTTCAGTTTTAAAGCATTCTTAGTCCTCTCTCATTTGATACCAAATTTGTGCAGTTTTGTTTATTGTTAGAAAATATTTGGCTCTAAAAATATTTGGCCAAGTTTAACTTAAAAAAAAAAATAGCTGCTATTTTTGGTCTCTGCTTTTTATGCTGAGTTTTTAAGCCTAAACTCTTCTATCATATGAGGTGATTTTTTAGAAAAAAATTTTTTTAAAACCTAATTTAATTTATTAACAAAAAATTCGATTTGTGAAGGTATTTTCAAAACAGTCCAGCTCAGGTAAATCCTAATATTTTTACGAAATGTTTTGGCGGAAGCTTTAAATGTAAAAAGTTGTATAATTCCGATGGAAAAACATTACCGATTTTTTTTGCATGGCGATTGATGCTCTCTAATGTACATAGTATGTAGCATTTATGTATATTTAGGATCTATATGTCCTCCACGCTATTTTATTTTTAGTGAAATGAATAAAATAAATACGTGCTGGATTCTCATTTTCAAAATGGTTTATCAGCATATCACATGTCGTACATACACACGCAAATCCAGTTACACATATGTACATACATATGTGTTAATGCCACTATCGCTGACACTGACGGATCGATGGCACTACGCTGCGTGACTCACAACAGTTTGACTAATTCTTTGCTGAATCGGCGTGACAAATTTGAATTCAAAACTCATGCGATAAGCGAATAGGCAGTAACTCATTGGGTAAGTGGTTTGTCTTACTAAACATGCACACACATGCGTTGTACATATTTATGTATGTATTTTTCGATGTAAACTATTCTATGAAATTGCTCATATGCGTAATATATTTAACTGGTTGGATCAAATTTTGCTAAAACGATTTAAATGATAATACATTTTGTTTGAGAAATATTTATATATACTTATGTATGTGTTTGTGCTAAACAAATAAGTGGCAAGTAAATATTTTAAATATGTTCCTCGATTCCCGCAGAAATCTGTCCAACTTTCCAACTGAAGCGCCTATACTGGAAAATGAGCGTAACTACCTTTACTAGGTCGGTTCCGGGTATCCGTAAAGGGCACAATATCATCAGATAATTTAGCACCATAAATACACCGATAACTCGCTGCCTTAAACACAATCACCCCTTTTAGAGAAGTGTTCTGTTAAGGACCGCCAAGTTATCAACGAAATTCATACACAATATATTTCCACCTAGTGATATATGATGTGCCTTAAAAAATTTAAATATTAGAGAAAAGCGAGCAATTGCACTTGACTTCATCGAAGAATGCCTCAATTCTTACGAAAGTTACAATGTTTTGCTTCAAAATTGGATCAACTCTAAAGATAAGCACTTGACTGACAAAAGTCATAGCTGCTGATGGCGAATATTTAGGTTAGCATCACAAAGCAAAATATTTGTGGATTTAACAAAAAAAAAATAGTCCTTTAGCCCCACTCCCAATTAACAAAATGTAAAAGTTGAGCCAGAAAACAATTTTTACCTCCACCCATACGATGTGTTTCTGTCAAATAAATAGTGTCAATTGGCTTTAAGTAACTGTAGACAAAGGCCTCTTAACAAATTACTTTACTTTCAGCATATTTTAATATGAGCAAAAATTGCAGCTAGCTGCATAAAAGTCGCACATTTTTAATTTACTCTTCCAACACTTACCGCAAAGTTCATCACTTCATCAAGCAATTTGCAATTTCAGCTCATTTTGCTAACACACAACAACAACAACAATGCTGACAAAAAAAGTTAATAGCACACCAACAGTCGCCGGCAATTTGCATTTCGTACGGTAAAATGAGTTGACGTCCGTCTACACACCGCGTCTAGCAGCTGACCCTGCAGGCACAACATTTAAACGCCGTCGTCACTCATACGCCCGCCCGGCTGTCAACTAGCCGCACTCTGTGTAAATGGCTTTTGAACGCAAACGAGCCACACTTGTACTTATACATACATACATACATAAGTGTCGTGACCCGAAAACTTGGCCGCCAATTGCACGTTAATTTTTGACTCTACATACCTACTTACTTTTTTCTTACTTTCCTTACTTTATTCATCACTTCTAGCCATTTGTGACAATTGACAATTTTCGCAATAAGTTTGTGGTTTATTAAAATCTCAACATTTAATTGCAAGTTAGCGGGTGCAATTTGAAGAGCTGAGGGATTTAGTGAACAAGTGTGAAAGGGTCAAGATGACAGCTCCGGTGTGTGTCAAATGGCAGAATGAAGGTGAATGTTGTGAAACAGTTGACAGCAGAGAAATAAAAATATATATAAAGGATATTTGTACAACACTAAGGAGCTCGTCATCAAAATTGCGTCATACATATAGACAATCAGTAATCTGAAATTTATAATGGCTTGTGTATAAGTAGTTGCTGACATTTTGAAATCACTTAGCACCAGCAGGGACCTGCTGCTACTATTGCTTATTAAAAACAAGTGTCACAAATGTGAACTCTTGCGCTTCCAGAGTCATAATGTGTTGAATTGCTTGAATTTATTTTCCTCTTGCTTTCATTGGGGACCATTTGTGTGGCATTTTATTTCACTATTTTTTTTTTTTTTTTTCAGTTTGTGCTCTGCATTTAGAGAATAGTAGCTCAATCTGTCAGCCGTAAATTTTTATTTTTTGCTATAAGCTGATCAACTATTATATTGTTGATCATTAGTTGTATTTTTAAATCAAAATACATGTGTTCTATAGGGTCGCCATGGTTGCTATTCCGGGTTCAGTTTTGTTCCATATGACAAGGTAACTAACTTTAGTCAGGCAAAAGAAATTAGAGGAGGTAGGAGGAGGTAAGCTCCAGCCACTAAATTGCAATGATTTGAGGTGAGTTGTGATGAGGTGAGTTAAAAAGAGTTGAGTTATGGTGAGGGGAAATTACGTGAGATTAGGTGAACTGAGGTGAGATTATGTGAACTGAGGTGAGTTGAGATGAGGTGATGTGAGTTGAGTTGTGTTGCGATGAAGTAAGGTGAGCAACATAGTATCGGTTTTATCGTTTTCTTTGTTTCTTGGGCAGAGGCCCATCCCTTTCTCTTAAAATTTTGTTTTAACATGGCCTTTATTCCTATCTTAATCTGGATCTTAATCTTTCTCTTTATTCCCTTATTCATCTGTATACTCATCTTAACATTTATCCTTATATTAAGTACTTACATTTAACTTCATCTTCGTCTTTGCCTTCACAAACCTTAACTTTTATATATATTTTCATCTCGGTCTTTACTCTTTCCTTCAACTATATGTTTAGCTTGTATTAATCGTAACCCTTATAGTAATCGTAAACTAAATAGTATCCTTAAACCGCTGCTAAGCGCGTTTCCTTTATTCAGTGTCAATATTAAAGCACACATGTAGGAGGCATTGAAGTTCCTCTTCAAAAATAAATGTAGATATGTATCTGAATACAGGCATCGTTAGCCTACGCAGTAACCAATGGTCACAAATCAAGGTTAGCTGGCCTTATCTTCTTGGCTTTCGTCGGTGACGCTCTACGCGTGTACAACGGCTACTGAAGAATATGGAATGATGGGCTTGGACTAAAAATCTCATACGTATGAAAACCCGAATATCACGTCATCGAACGTACTAAATAAATGTAAGCATNAATGGGCTTGGACTAAAAATTTCATACGTATGGACGATGATGCTCAGGTGGCAATGAAAACCCGAATATCACGTCATCGAACGTACTAAATAAATGTAAGCATACCTAACTTTTATTAATGTTGAACAGCAATGCTGGCATGACAACCACTCAACTCTGACATATAGAGAAGGAAATTTTATTATATATATTTTTTTTAATACAGCCCCTTCAGTATTGACGATTTACTCTAGGTAACAAATTAATTTATTCCCACTCTAAACTCCCCTCCCAATATTTTGTATAACATTTCACTTCCCTTAAGCCACCCAAATGTTGGGATGTTTCCATAAACACGCTAAATGCATTAACAATTAAATAGTCTCAAGAAATAAGAGGGCTTTTAAAAACAAAGCATCAATTAATGAAAGCACATCAAATTTGAAAATTAGCAAGTTTAACAATCTGCTCTAGTTTTAATCGAGTGAGAAGTGGCGAGAAGCAACGCCCACTAAAATTGAAAAGTTACAAAGACACTGAAGGAAAGTACAGAATTTCATCCGCGCGATTGAGATCTTCTGACGCCACGACATACCTGCTTGTGGCTCAAAAGACAAAGCACCAAACAGCCTTATAATAGCAAGTCAAATTAAGACAACACCGCCAGATGTAGCGGTGAGAATTGTGCTCAACTTATCAGCTGCCGCGGCTGTATCATTTACTGCCTTCCACGCCTAATGGCTGCTAAGCGTCACAAGGCACATGACACGTGGCGTGGCGTGCGGTGTGTGGCAAACAGCCCAAGAATAACTCTTTCGCCTATGGCACTTTAATGAAAATTGTAATTAAAGGAATCCTTTTACGGTAAAGGATATATAATACTGCTTAATTTGCGTTGTGGTTGTAACAGAAAAAAAAAATAGGCACATGAAGTGGTAGAAATTATTCCTGCCGCTATGTAAAACGAGTAGCTAATTATTAATATATCTAATTATAAAGCGGTTAGAGAATCAAAAAAACAACGAGAATTAATTTGAGCAAAAGACAGCTGTTCCTTGCGGAGTAATAGCCCACGGCGAAAAGACACCCCACCGCAAATGACATTTCCAATTAAGGAATTATTTAATTTTGTCAACAGTGCAAAGTGTTTTCGCCCACCATTTCCGCTACATAAAAATGCCAGGACAGCAAAAGTATTTAAATCTAGCCACGAATATTAGGTGGTTAATGTCAAATGCTCCGGATTCGGATTCACCTTTCGTTCTTTCACTTCAGACTCTAGAACTTCTGCAATTTGTTGACTATGTAAAATGTTTGTTTGACGATAAAGACAGCGGTCGGCTATTTAAATAAGATTTTAACAAGCAGAATAAGCAACATCTTTAACAGCTGCTCGTTGGTATGCGTCAGCTTATCATTTAAGCACTTCGTTAATTTGTAATGGCAGTACATATTTCATGTTGCAAATTGATATCTGTTTGGCAGGGGAAAGCCTAAAAAAAATTAAAAATTTCAAGGGCATTTAATTCTATGTAAGTTGTGTTTAATTAAGTGTCGTTTCAAAGTAAATTTTTAGGGCCATGGATGAGTCTAAACCGGGTCCCCTCTCTTGCTCTTCTTCTAAATGAGAGGCAAAATCTATGGCTGAATCCAGGCGCCAACTGTTGTCTCAGCGAGATGCAGACTGGTGTTGGTAGGAACGCCACGCAAGCAATTGCATACCAAGTCGTCTGTAGCTCAGTTAGGGATAGAAATTTTGACGTAGTGCCTCATGAAAGGTGCACTGTAAAGTATCTATAGTATCAGCAAAGGGCTACCCTCTAGTGTTGTGGAAGCTACGTCTGTTTTGCGGCGTTGGAGCCTGGCCCGGGTAAAATAGCCTATACTGAGCGCCACATGGCGACCAAAATTCCGGAACGTTATAGCAGCCAGCTACCTAGTTGAGAGCACTCTGGTCACTTAGCTGATAATCACGGTCGGACGCTCAAGCGCGCCAGAGTGCTAAGCGATAAGTCGGAGGGCGTTAATGAGGGAGCTTCTAGCAGTTCAAACACACCACGCATTAATTCCCCAAAGAGGCCAATATCGAAGGAAGCGCTTATATTGCCCAGCGAAGTAGCCATGCAGGTGAACCGCGCATCAAGAAGTAGAGCCAAAGAGAATGGCGCCACACGAGGATGGAGTGGAAACGCGATGGGCCCGCCAAATACGGCTTCTTTATGAGAGTAGTCTAGAGTCCAGGTACTGGAAACCGCAGTGGTGTGAGACTGCTGGATGACAACATGGTATATTTAAGTGTATGCGCAGCACTAGCTCTTGTTTGAGAGGTTTGGTAGAGAAACATACCCGAAGATATGACTAGTAGGGATCTTTCTACCGGCACCCCGAACTGGAAAGTAATAAGGTTTGAGAAGCGGACCGGCAAGTGGTCAATTGCAAAATTTAAAGACTCTCGCCCCTTCCGTCGAAAACCAGAGGGTTCTCGCCTATGGATTCTAGTCATGAAAGTCTACCAAACCAAGCGCAGCAGGAATGGGCCACCTATTCCAGAGGTGCTGGTTAATAGAACGCACATGGAGGTTGAATCCGTCTTGCCAGACAATAAGGGCATTGCTACTGAGATTTTAAAAGTTTACCCTAGACGTAAACAACCTAAATATTAGTTTTCCTGCAACGAAATGTGGAGCATAGATACATATTAGAGGGCTGCATGAATGCATTCAAAACGGCTTATGAATTATTCATATAAGTATGTACAACACGAATGAATGATGTGATGATTTGGCTGAATTGAATTGAAATAAATGAAAATTTTTTGTACGGATATACAAAAATATATTTTTTCTATGTATGTACATATTTATGTTAGAGGAATGCATGAATTCATTCATATACAAAACGAATGAACGATCTTGGCTTCATATTTTTTTGAAGTTGAGTGAATACTTGTTCTGATATGTGTGTCGATACAACAATATTCAAACAAAGTGAAAGTAAATTGAATTGAAGTAAATGGCAATTTTTTGTATGAATATTCAAAATATTTTTTCTATGTACACATGTATGTATATATATATTGCTGCGCTCCCATTACAATACGAACAAACTTGTTNAAATGGCTTATGAATTACTCATATACAAAACGAATGAACGATCTTGGCTTCATATTTTTTTGAAGTTGAGTGAATACTTGTTCTGATATGTGTGTCGATACAACAATATTCAAACAAAGTGAAAGTAAATTGAATTGAAGTAAATGGCAATTTTTTGTATGAATATTCAAAATATTTTTTCTATGTACACATGTATGTATATATATATTGCTGCGCTCCCATTACAATACGAACAAACTTGTTTGTAGAAAAAAACTATAACCGAAATGAGTTTGAATGTTTTTTTTCATTCATTTATTCAGATTCTTCCATTTGAAGATAGAAAATTTAAAACAAAATATGTATTCATATCTTACAAAATTCCAAACGCTGAGTGTTTTGTATGTGAAGAAGAATATTCAAATCTACCGTACTCTGCCTGGAAGTTTGAATGAATTCATGCAGCCCTCTAAAATACGTATGTATTATATGTACATATTTGTGCTTGTACATTTGTATTCTATTTATGTCCCTATGCATAATAGCATATTTTCATTTTGTCATTGCCGGAATTCAAGCTGCTGGTGTGGTTGAATAGGCATCAACGTAAGTACTGGCGCACTCATTATGTCAATCAGAAGCATGGACCTAGCACATATGTCAGTCAATGAGAAGTGACGGCTGTAAACAATGGCGGATTTACCGTAAAGTCAACATAGGGCGGCAAAATTTAGGGGCGGCAAAATTTGAGTTGAAAGTAGAATTTGTGTTTGAACATTTTAAGACATAAATTTCAGATTTAATTACGCTATCAGAAAATTGGACAACATTGTTAGGTTTTATTATAAATAGCAATCGTCATTACTTGCATAACTTTTCAAATTCGCACGTAATGACTCTGACGCCGCGCCTGCGCACAATGTGAAGAAACAGTTGAAACGTTACTCTGAAAATGGCAATCACTGGGAAGTTGCCACAATTCTTCCACCATACTTCCAAAAACGAGCGTACACTGGTGATTCAAGAATATTTTTGAATCCTGGCCCTTTTCCATTAGTTTTGCGGAAAGTCTGGTTTGATTTCTGGTTGAACGCAATAAGTATTGCGGTTTTGGTCGTGCACAATCCGTCTATGTATCGTCCGAGCCGATTTCTTTTTGAAATATGACTATACATTAGCACTTTTCTTACGAATAAATAAAAAATATTAGTATTTTTAAATACTAAAATAGTATTTTTGATATTATTTAAATGATAATATTTTTAAATACTAAATTAGTATCAAGTGAAAAAAACTTTGTTGATGATGGCTTTCTCTAAAAGAAGAAAACCTTTTCTCAAGGCAAATACCACTTTTTCATTTTAAATTGTAATAAAAGTATAGTAAATAAAATAAATTTGAATATTACTATTTACTGCTAATCATTTCCAAACTGGTACTTTTACCTCAAAATATTTTTCTTATCGGAAGTGGGCGGCAAATTCTGAATTGCCTAGCGTTGACAAAAATTTTCAAATCCGCCACTGGCTGTAAATACAAATGCATATACATATGTACAAGTAAACAAGTTAAATCACAATAAAAGCAAAATGCAAATGGATTTAGGCAATTTGCACATTTGCATATTCAATAAAATTAATGCTTGGATTTCAGTGAAAAATATGCTTGCTTACTCATACCTACTATATGTATTCATTTCTATGCCGGAAATTAACCTAAAAAGCGTCCGGTGGGGCATGGAATAATGTATCCAAATGCACGTTGGTGCAGTACAAAATCGGATTCATAAGTGTGTGTGTATGTACGTAGATATTCATTCCAAAAATTGTATCTCCATATTTGTTTCAATTACAATTACAATATGCATATGAAATATAGAAATGCAAAAGAGTTATTGACTAGATATTAACATACTTTCTGCCATAAATAAAGACAAGCATTTGCATACATATGTATGTACATCTCTAGTGGATCATGTTGTAACAATATGTTGTTTGTTGTTCGCTGTTACTTATAAGCACTTTAACGAAGTATCTGATATCAGAATGATTGAGTTTGTTTGAGAGACAGTGTGCTACATATTTCATTGAATAAAATCAGGTAGAAAACTTCAAAATGTTAATCGGTATATGAAGAGTTTCAGAAACGAGCTACAGGGCCCAGATCGCTGCATTCGATAACGGGGGTGATTCGCTCATTAAAAATGTATTATGGAGAAAACAGCTGTCATTTTGTTTGATTCGATTCGAAACGACCAACATTAGGTGGAAAAATCTGCACTCCTCCATGGCATTGAGCTCGCTCTGGCCACGGCTCGATGACGAACGAAGAACACGGAGCTTAATAGGGCTTTTGAAGCCAAACTAACGGGACACTGGACCATTGACCAAATGAAGAGAAGCTGCAAAGATAAGTAGGAGATAGAATACTCAGAACTCCGAGGCTACGAGGAAACCGCCTCAAAATTTCTTGGGGACCACTACTTCTAGGGCCTATATATATTAGGGAAAGCTCCACTGGAAGAAGTGGTAGCATGCTAGGCATGGGTATACCCCCTAGGCATCACAATGGGCCTTTTTGGCCTCCGAGTAAACTCTTTTTAGAGTTGCCCGCTTAATCTAACCTAACCTACGTGCTCTGTTTCTCTTCTTTAAATTAAAGTGAACGAAACTTGAACAAGAGTTCCTTATGACTCTTTGCATGAGTGCGCCCAATACGGTTGGTTCTGAAGCTCGCCAATGTGGCCATGGATTACCGGGACACCGAGGAAGATATACCACATAGAAATAAGAAAAAGTTTCTAGGTTACGGGGTAAAACAAACGAAGAAAATTCCACAGAGTTTCCTTACTGATTTTATGTGAAAATTATTATTGATTTTACTAATAAAGATTTAGATAGAAAATCATAGAGAAATTCTTTTTAGTTTTAAGAAGTCTTCTTGAATTCTTTGAAAAGCATCTCCACTTTATTTTTTGTGAGGTCTTCTTGAATTCATTTTAAAGTCATAATGGTAAAAATAGGCAGCATTGTAAGCGTCCATTCAGGTTTTCTCGGGTTGGAGGACAGGAATGCGCAGACTTATTTTTTAATTTTCCAATTTTAGCTGTTAATGAAAACGTAGTAAAGGGCTTAGTTGGAAAGGTAAAATAAAACTGATTACAAATAAAAAGTCCTTCTTCTTTAAGAAATATCGTACAGATATCTTTTTACTTTTGCGATATCTTTTTACTAGGCGGTGTTCGCTCTCTGTGGAGAGATTTTTTGTTTAATTTAATCTCCTTTAACGTGATCAATGGCTCCTTTAGATCAGGTGAGTGCAGGCTACTGGTAGTAGTAACTGTCAGAAAAGCTCCGCCGTGCAGGCTCGTTCCGAAAGTGATGCTCTCTGAGCATCGTCGGACTCATCTGAAAATATTTGTTTCCGGTTGCGTTCCCATAAGGTTATCTTGTTCTAGCTCGATCCCATATTGCAGCCTTTCCGTATTAATATTATTTTCGATGTATTTAACCGTTACGATCCATTGTTCTTGGTCAGAAATATATAAAGATTTTTGATTTATTTGGAATCTCTTGTGGACCTCTTTTGGTGGAATGCTTTTTATTTTAATTTTATTTTTTTCCTCTCAAACGTCCATCCTAAAACACTGTGCAGCCGAGCATAGCCACAAGCATCCATCATTCTGCTGCTTTTAGTTCGCGTAACAATTGTAGATTGCCACTTTCCCGCTCATTGTTTTTTCTCTATTCATTTGATTAATTATTTATGTATTATTGCGGTTTTTTTGCCGCAAAACTACAAGTACAACTACAAGCATAAATATGAACCTACATACTCGTACTAAAGCGAGCAATGAATTTTTGACGATTTTGCCATCGAATATTGTTTGGCGATATTAAATTTCATTGAACCAATCAACAAACCAACCAACCAACCGACTAACCGGCCGACCACCACCACCCACCCACTACCGCACTGCAACGCGCGCCGCCAGTGCTGAGTAATTATGTGGTTTACGGTACAAGCTTGCAGGTTACTTCGACGGGCACTTTGTTGCATTGTTGCTATGGTTAATTGTTGTTGGGTTCGTGTTTTTTATTATGCTAGTGGTCGCCAGTCGTTGCCGTCTGGTTGAGCTGGTTGATTTCGCTCGGTTGAAAGATGGAGCGGTTGGTTGGTCGGTTGGTTGGTTGGTTGGTCGGTTGGTTAGCTGGTTGGTTTGTTTGATTTCGCATTCGCATTTTGATGTTCCATTGGCCTGCATATTTCAATTAGTTGCAATTAGTATTGTTGCTGTGGCGTTGGTGGGCAATATGGCGATTGCACTCAATTGGCCATTAAAGTGGTGAACGACAACAAACTACAACAGCAAAAGCGTAGGTACTTACGCATCAATAAAGCAACGCACATACATAAGTACTACTCGTATTCGCTGGTAAAATGCAATACAATCAAAGAATGCAACTTCAACAAGTGTTGTCATTGTTATTATTGTTAAGCTCGGCGGATGGGGGGTTGGTATTTTTATTGTTGTTCGATTTAATGTTGCTGTACGCTTTATTGTTGCATTCAGTGTATGCCAGTGGACGTATGTACATACTATAAATAAATATATATATATATGTTGGTATGTATGTATGTATGTGTGCGTTCATATTATTGCAGTTGTTTGCATTTAATTGCCGTTACTGGTACTGCACTACTGGTGGTCATTGTTGTTATGCGCGTATTTTCCATTTTATAATTTTTTTTGTTTTCCTTACGGCAACTACAGTTGGTGCCGTTCTATGCTCGCTGCAATAGTTTGTATTGTTGTNTTTTATTTTTTTTATTTTCCTTACGGAAACTACAGTTGGTGCCGTTCTATGCTCGCTGCAATAGTTTGTATTGTTGTTTTTTTCCAGCTGTTGTTGCTATTGCTGGCACTTCTTTTAAAGCGGCGAGATGCTTTTTTGATAGTTCTGCCATTGTTTCCTTTTTCTTTGGTTTTGTTTTTAACTACTGCTATCAGCAGCTTGTTCCCACGTTTGCCCTTTTTCACCCAACGCGTTGTTTTTCTATTTTTTTTTTTAGCTTGGCTCTTTGTTCCGCTTCCGGTGTTGCAATTTCTGTTGCTTTCTTTCTCAGCCACCGACAAGTAATTATTTCAATTGTTGTGGCACAGAAAATCTGTTGTTTTACGAGCATTTCTTTGCTCTGCTGTGAATGAAGCTCTCTACCAATACATATATGTACACACATATATACATTGTACATACATTTACATATATTGGACCGTATCACAAAAAAGCTCAATTTATTCCAAATGATTTTGAACACTCACTATGAAAGTATTTCAGCAGTGTTATATTTTATTTTTCGGCATCCTGTAAAAATATGTACATAAATCGGTTACATTTTTATAACCGTTTTATAGATTATTATCAGATTTCGTTTTTAGATCATAAAAGATTTAAATCGGTTACAAAAACACAACCTCTATCACAACGTTTAAAAATGGTCGAAAAAAAAATATAAATACAAAGTTACCAATTATTTCTGATCGAAAAAAATCATATCATAAAATACCAATTAGAGATGATCGATAAAATAACAAGCATCAAATAACGATTAAAAATGACGGAAGAAATAAAAATCAGTTGTCAATGGAATTATGTCGTTAAAAAAAAAAATATTGTGAATCGTTAATATATTAGCCTAAAATGTTAATTTACAGCACCTCAGACCTCTACAAAAAGAATGTTTTGGAAACAAATTTAAAAAATGGTTACTTTTTGAAACTAACAGTTAAAAAAATATCTGACATTAAAAATTATGTGGCAACCCTATTAATAAATACGAATATATTGAGTGTAAGTGTACTAGGTACACATATATACATACCTATAAAAATTGCTAGTTGAAATAAATAAGATACAAATTGGTATTAAAAAAACGTGGCAACTCTCAAAGCAAATATTTTTGAATAAAATTTCTCCAAAATACCTTTCATTTGATATCCATATTAAGTTTTTTTTAGTTTTATTTTTTGTAGAATCGAAAATAAGTGGCAACATTACACTAATATCTTAAGGGAGGACACTTATTATACAGGCAAAGCATTGATTAAAAGCTTCCTTTTAGTACCTTTAAAGAGTAATATTGTATCACAATTTTCCAAATAAAAAATTTAATAAATATACGAATGGTAAATAGGTGGCAACCCTATTGAGAATTATTGCTGAATTGGAGGTTTTCAAAATAATTTCCATTTGAAACCCATGTTACGAAGTTTTATTTAGTTTGTAACTAATTTCGAATAGGTGGCAACCTTATATAAAATTTTCTTAGAAATATCACCTATATAATTTTAATCTAATAAAGTGCAAGTTTCAAATAGCAAAAAACTGCAGTTGATTTTTGAATTTTTTTTTACGAATTTTTTAATCAGAGTTTTTTGATTATGCAGTTTTGTGGCCCATTAAATTTTAATTTAACAAATTTAAAGTTTGGTTTGGTTTTTGAGAATTTTTTCGCTGCGGGTGTGGCGCATTTTCTTCCACATAAAAATAGATTTTGTTCATGCGTTATATGGAAGAAAAAGCGCCTTTACTCTGAGTGCGTCCATATAAAACAGAGCTTTGAAGAGTTCCGCCCGCGCGCGCTGTTTTGAGCATCACTGCTGTAAATAGATAAGGATTTGACTCGATGTTGGCTCCTCGGGTAAAAAGCACGTCAAGAACGCTCTAAGCATATCTTCTGGTTCTTCGTTCTTTTTTCAGGGGGTACCCAAGTGGCTTTAAGGCTGCTTCTAGGCTGGCATCTGGTACTACATACTAACAAAATACCATGTTCCGTGCCACGGTGAAGTCGAGCAGCCTCTCTCAGTTGTCGCAGGTTTTGTCACGAAGGTTGCATTCGTATATCATTAAAACATAATATCTATCTCTTAGCTATTTTACGATCATTGGGGAGCCTAATGGCATACAGCACTTAGCCAATTCGCCACAAAATAATAAACCGCTAGACGCTAAGTACACAAAATGCTACCATTGATTGAAACCTCATTAGAGAATGGAAAAGGCGTAAAAGCCATTTGACGCTTACGTGCGCTCGACGATTTGGCCAAAGTTTTAATAAAGCGAAAAGAACAATGGTATTACACATACAAATTTTAGCAGGAGATACGTGAAAGTTTTTACGCTGCTGGACACTTAGGCCGAGATACTTACATACATATGTACATGCATGCATTTGTGTGTCTTTGTGTCTTTCAGGATACTCTACGGTAAGCAATATTGTTCTCCACAAAACGTAGATACTGATAACCAATAATAGATAATGGCATTTTGGTGTTACATTCGATTACTTTTGCTGTGCTGCATGCAGTTGATGTGGCACGTTGCACGAACGAATAACAAACAACCAAGCAAGCAGCATAAAGGCATGAGACTATTTCAGAGGCAAAAAACAATAGACAAAAGCCCTGTGCATGGGGGATTAGCGGAGTTACGAGTATGAGGAATGGTTTTGATGGAAAATAGCAACGGCGGCGGTAAGTGTTTGACTTTCAGCAATTTTTAGCGTTCTTCATCTGATTTTCTATACGAAAAGCGAGCACAAGCGGGAATGCTGGGACGCTTCAATTCAAAACATGGCAGTGATAGCAGATAAGGGCAGCTAAATAGAGTAAGTAATTGCAGAGACTATTGGGGAAGTGCGTGCTCCACCATTATTCACGAGCAAACATGCTTACACACACGCATGTACCTATGTTCATTCAGTGGTAACCACAATACGCCATTAGTGTTTGGTGTACCTACGTGTAGACGAAAATGAAAAATCGAACGTGTGGCATGCGATACACCCACTTAACAGTGCTAAACTCACGAATATTTACCGTTACGCGTCATGTATTACTGTCGCTTAGTAAATTTACTTTACGCTCACATCTGCTTTGCGGTCACAATACCCGACAAGTATCAGCGTCAGCATCAGAATCCGCTTCGACACCAGAGGTCCATGCTTAAACTGCTGTTGCAGCTGCGTTAAACCCACTTCAATAACGGAGTAATCCAATATATTACATGCAACATGCAAGCTCACTCACACATGCATCCAACGTCCGCCGCCACCACATTGGCATTATGTACATACAGTGACTCAAAGAAATGACCTCGTGTTGATTTTCTTCAAATATTCGTAATGTTTTTCGAGCTAAAATTTTTTTTGTTATTTTTCTATAAAAATATCGTCCAAAACCGTATAAATCACAAATTCAAACTATATACAAATTTCAATAAATTTTCGTCAAAATTTTAATTCAATGTGAATCTTTAGAACATTTTTGGGTATGCAGTTTTATAGCCCATACCATTTTAGTCCCATGAAGTGCAAGTTTTAAAGGGCTAACAAATTGCTTTGATTTTTGAGAATTTATTTTTTTTTGAAGGATACTTTTTCGGTTTTTTAATATAACAAATGTAATTTACAAAAACTGGAATTTATATTTTGAAATTTATAAATTTTTACTTCGTCTGGAAAAAGTGCAAAAATCCGTTACAAAAAAAAATTTCAAAAATCAGGGGGATTTTTTAGACGTTTAAAACTGGCACTTCATTAGACTAAAATTTTATGGGCTATAAAACTGCATACCCCTAAAATTTTCTAAAGATTCAGAATAAGAAGTTGAAATTTTGATGAAAATTCGTTGAATTTTCCTAAATTTTTTAAAAAAGTTTGAAACCTTGATTCATACGGTTAAAGCTTGGACGATATTTTTATAGAAAAATAACCCAAAAAAAAATTTTGCTCAAAAAACATTACGACTATTTGAGGAAAATCAACACGTGGTAATTTGTTTGAGGCACTGTATGTTTGTGAATTGAATGGACAAGCGGGCGTGCAACCGCGCACACGTGCCGCACAGCAATCAGCCGCTCCGCTATCCCTATGCCACCCTGCACTTTCGCTTATTGCCTGGGATGCTGGACTTGAGCTTATTTATTGACAAGCGCATGCAGTGGGCGAGGGTGAAGGCGAGCTCCGGCACTCGTGTGCGCTTATCGCATACAAATTTTGCTTTTGTTGTAGCGAACGCATCAAGTAATAGCGGCCGCAGCCATAACAAAAAACGTGAAAATAAAAATAAATACCGCTTGTAAGCGTACGTGTGTGAATGCGCATTCCCAAATATTGTACACGCATATGTATGTATGTATGTATGATGTTCGAAAAGCCATTCATCTAGTGCAACCCCATATTGGCTGATTGTCCCTGTTCAAGCCAATATATATGTACTCACATATGTATGTATCCATGTATGTGCATATGTGCGTGTTTAAGCGTGCATGTCGTAGATGCTGAAAATATATTGGTTTGATTATTATCATCGCCACCAAATTTTGTCTGCCACCCCGCTAGTTGCGTACTGAGGCTGCAGTTGCAGTTACATTCTCACACATCCGCCACCATTTTCTTGCTATCAATGAACATTTATCAATTGTAATTGATCCATTTCCCTTTATTTGCTTTCCTCCTAACACCCTTCCCCTTTCATGCACATTCTCTTTTCTTTTTTTTTTGTGCGCCACCCTTTGTTTGACGCATTTTATTGCTGAAAAACTAATTGGTGACGCACTGCATTTCCTTAAAATTTTATTGGTATCTAATAGATTGTCTCGGCAATGAAGATATTTTTAGTTAATATTTTATTGTTTCTCATTGAAGAAACATTTTAATTTCGAGCATATAAAAGTGAAATTTGATTGCCAAAGTCCCTGTCCTGTCTTTGCCTCCCACCTCTCTCGAGTGCTTACTGGCTTTCGAAGAGGACAAACTGGGACTGTTGAATGGTTCCGGTCCGAAGAAGGCAATTCACGATCCTTCTCATGTCATCTCGTCAGTGACCTCATTGCTTTCGATCACGAAATGGTGCAGTGTTATCGCGTTTTTGGCTGCCAAAAATTTGTGGCGTGTCAAAGCAATCTTTAACCAGATTCGAATTTATCATTTGACGCTGGTAAAGATTGCTAATACTTTAGCCTGAAACACCGTGAGCTATATGCCCATCGAAATCGCAAATTTAGTATCAGATCCATAAAAAACTTTGCCTGATCTGTACTGCATTCTTAATACTAGTATCTTCCCAAGAATAACTGAATGAAGCTTCTTGATTTAGCAGCAGTCTTTAGATGGTCCAAGTTGCAGCTCTCTCGCGAGTTTCGGTATTCGACAACAGCGCTCAAGCGATCAAGCACTGTACCTTAAGAAGTAGTCGAGTCAAGGTTTGATTTATTCCTTGTTGTAGACGATACAAGATCAGGATTTTGAAGCTAAGGACAATTTTAAGAGCTGGTCTAGTATCTTCCGATTCAGTGCTGCGGAATATCCCCGTAACTATAATTGTCAGGTTACTTGGTGATCCAAGAGCATCGTAACTACGCTTATGTAGTCTGATTAGGAAATCTTCTAACAAACTTGAATGTTGTCCAAGGATGAGGTGATTTCACGCTCGCAAAGCATAATTGTCTATCCAACGAACAATGGTAAGAACCAAGCCCCTTTGAAACAATGCTCTCGATATAGAATCATGTTTAAAACACATTCAAATCTTCCTCGTGATCGTTAGTTTTCTACAACTTTAATACTCAACACGACCTAACAGAAATCTCGAGTTTGTTCTTGTTAGTTGGAAATCGGCAAATTTTTTATAAATTTCTTATGAACTGCATATAATCTGTGCAAGCGTACAACCCTCAGTGAAGTAATTGGTACATTCATCACTATAAATGCGTCCAAAGGAACGTGTTCGTTGGCTATCTCGTCAGCTCTGTCCTAGGTAGACGGTTTTAGCCGCATCTTGCCTTCTTGTAGCCTCCTTACAATCCGCGACGATCATCGCATTTACACATATAATATGAAACTAGCGCCCTTAATGGCTGCTTACTGTCTATGAAAATGTTTATCCGATTGCTTGACAGGGTAATTTTATGTGGTACCTCTGCCGCTTTCTTTGTTTCAAAGACTTCGGCTTGATATATATCGCAATTACCTGGAATTTCCGGTTAGGTGCAGCTTCTTTCGGCCAGTTGGTACCACCTTACAGTGGTTGCTCCTGTATGGAGCAATGGTAAAAAAAAATGATTTCCTCCGAATCCAAATGCACAAAGGCAAAGACGCAAACAAAGGACACTAAGAGGACAAAGCAATATAAAAATACAAACAAAGGTCAAATATTTGGCCTAAGAGGAAGGCGGTGATAAGGAAGAGAAGAAGGTAGAGGAGATCAGGAGGAAGATTATGACAAAGAGCAAGATAAATACGGCAGTGAAAATGAAAGATTGAAGATAAAAAGAAGAGAAAGATAACGTTAAAAAGGAAGAGGAAAAAGAAAATGAAGATGAAAATTAATTTTAGGATTGAAGATAACGCAAAGAATGAGATTAGGATTAAAACAAAGGCAAAGGCGGAGATAAAGACAACGACGAAGAGAAAGAGGAAAAAAATATAAAGATAAAGACAAGGGCAAAGACAAAATCTAGAGATAAAGGCACAGACCAAAATAAAGATAACAACTAACCGGAGCTCAACTCACTGTAACTCACCTCAACTCACTTATCTCATCTCACTCCACACACACACACATTTAACCTCACCTTAACTCACCTCACCTAACCTCAAATCACCTTAACTCATGTATAGCTAACTTCTCCTATTCTGGAGTTTGATCTATTAAATTTCACTTTTTCAGCGCATGGGTACTAAACGCATTCCGTTTTTGTCTTTTCAAGGAAAATGCCATTGCTAATTTTAGCCCTAATAGAAACCTTTAGTTACTCTGCGCGCCAAATTAGAGCGATTTGAAAGCCATTTGGGTGTCCCCTAATCGAAGAAAAAACAATCAAATTAAGCACAATATGATAGACTTAAAAAATTGTTGAACCCTTTTAAAAATTTACGGGAACTTTATTAACCAGTGCAGGATAGACCTTTTAATATCAAAGTATGATTCAAAAAAATACGCGTTTTTGTTTGGGAAAACATTTTCCCTTTTACGGGCGTATGCAACACTCTTCAAGCAAACGCTGTATTCAACCGTTCAACCAATTCGCCGCACAATAGTGGCATACTTTTAGGCAAACTCCCACACATGCATAATAGCAACTACATACACACACACATACGCAACAGCTGTTCGAAGAAAACGCTCTTCGCTGGTAGCAAACAACAACAGTACAGAGAAATTTTAGAAAAGAGAGACACAACTGCATTTCAAATAGCTGAATCGCAAGCGAGAGCTGATTTCCGCAAATACCACAAAAACCCAAGAGTATTGCCAGCTGCAAGCAATTTCGCCCCTCCTCACTAGCACTTCACTAAAATAAAACAACAAATTACCATGCGCTGTAGCAGCTGCCTGCCCAACCAACATACTTGCGCTGCTACGGCGACGCTGACGTTGCCTGCTTTCTGCTGTTTTCGTCATTCGCTTGCTTCGTCACGAATGCTGTTGTTTCTGCTGCTGCGACAGTTGCCTGGCACTTCAGTTGTTTTATAAACGCCGGTCGAAGCTGTTGTTTAAACGCGGGAAGTGTGTAAACCAAGTTGGAATTTTTATTTATTGGTGTTCGCTACCAAAAATAAATAATAATAACAACAACAATACGAAAAGTGAAATGCATTCGAATTTTCGATTAAAGAAGTAATAATGACGAATAGAGTAAAAAAAAATTGCGTTGAAGTGAATTCGTTTGCTTAGTGAGTGATGAATTGAGAAATTTGCCGCTAAAAAAAGAACGTGTTTAATACAAAAATTTTACATTTGCTGGCAGTTTTTGTTTACATTTTCATGCTGCTGCAGTAAATTCTTCTTTTGTTTTTGATAAAATAAAGTGAATATAAAGTTTAAAATATGTACATACATACAAAGAAATAAAGTATCAAACGAAATTAAAGTGAAGCATTTGTCGAAAAAAGGCGGCGATGCAGAAGTAAAAGAATAAGCAATGTGAAAGAAAGTAACTCGAGACTAGTGTTTGGGTGGCAAACGTGGAAAAAACAACAACAACAATAGCAGAGCAGAAGCAGAAAATGCAAGTGTGGAGAAGTGGAAATGTAGGTACATATATGCATACATACATATGTACATACATATGTTTGTAGCTGGCATTTATTTGTATGATGAGCAACAGCGTTGATGCGCTCTGGAATTGTTACAAATTAATTTAAATGGAGTAGGTACATAGTCGATAAATGTAGTGAAAACAAAACGCGAAGAAAATTGCTTGCAATGCAATAAAATACAAAAGTGTGCGAAGAAAATACATTTGAAACAGTGAAATGGATTTAGTGTGAATGGAACGAAGAAAATTAATAAGACCGAAGTGAAAAAAGTGAAATTGTAAAAAAACAAAAAAAAAATAATAGGTAATTGTTTAATTGAAATTAATTGATACGCAAATTGAAAACTATTAGTGCAACAGCCATTATAAACGAGTTATCTGAATATTCAAATCGAAAAGGTAAATAAATTACGTACTGTTTTTTTTTAGTTTTTCAAGTTGATTTACATGCTAGTTGGTAGACAAATTTAACGAGTTATTAAACATTCATCTCTATGCTTGCAAAACGAGAAGGCCGGAAATGGGATTAGATCCCATTCAGATTAGCTGATATATTAATTCAATGCATCATCACTTTAGGTAAGCACAGTGGTGGCAGAAAATAATAGTTATTTCATTTTTTTTTGGCGCTATGATCTTTTTTGTAATTTTTAATTTTTTCGGTCGATTGTAATCGTTACATATGTAAGATTTCATTTTTTTTTTAGACCGTTATTTTGTGTTTTTGTTTTATCTAAAATATGTAATTTAATTTTTATTTATTCTTGGATTCACAAATGATATAGTGTTTTTTCGACGCCCTTTTAATATTTATCTTAGGGGCGGTAATCATTATTTCATGATTCTTACTTTTTCGCCTAAAAATAATAATTCTTGAGTATTACTTTTTTGCTCAGAGCTAATAATTGTCATGGAGTTTTATTTTTCTGGATCATTGTAATTTACAGTAGGGCGTACAAACAAAAATACATTAGCATAGTTATATTAATTTTCAGACGATTACAACTTGTTGATTTTGTTTGTTTGTTAAAATTCAAGAAAATATAGATTTATCCATAATTCCGATCCCGTACTATGTCGGACTTATCAGAAATTGTCAGAAGTAGTTGCCATACCCACCTGTATAGTAAATTTCTTCAGTATGCACTAGTGGTAGCAAACAATCGATGGCACTATCGATGGTATCATCTTTGCACAGTGCAAATTTCAAACTTAAGCTTTTCTTAAACTTTTATTTTAATATTTCATTTAATTTGTTTATAAATTAAATTAATTTTACTTTTCAAACAGGCGGCAACTCTCTTTGAAATTCAATTTCAAAGTTCAAACTAAAATCTTTTTAAACCTCTTGCATCTGATGCTGTGTTACAAAATTTAATTAACTTATGAATTAAATTGAATTTTATTTTTTTAACACCTGGCAACTCTTCTAAAAACCATTCAGAAATAAATCCTTGTCAAACCCATACATGATTGATACCCATCTTTTAGTTATTAATTTCTCTATTTAAATAATTTGAATTTAACTTTTCCAATAGCTGGCAATACTCTTCCAATATATCGAACAGATTTTTAATGTTCAAACTAAAGATTTCTTAGCACTGTTTTGTTTGACAAACATATTTAACTTTTGCATATAACTTGTTTATAAGTTAACTAAATTTGACTTTTGAAACAGGTGGCAACCCCCTTAAAAAATATTGTGATATTAATCTTATTAACCTTGTTGACTTAATTTAAATTCAATTTCATTTTTCGATTGATACGAATTGTAGCGTGCGCCTTGATGTCGTCACACAAAGGGTAGGGACGGACCAACAGTTTTACGCCAACTCCGAACGGTGATTGTATATTTATTAGTAGCTGTTTCTCATGGCAGAATATTTAAGTCGAATCGGAGGTTTGCCATTGCCCGCCGGGAGGCGACCGCTATTAGAAACAAATTTTTTATGTTTTATTTTTTTGACGTTGGTCGGAAACTCGGCTCGAATCCAGGCCTTGCGGAAGGCTAGTGCGCACTGCTAACCACTACCCCACACGAAAACGAAAAACGAAAAATTTATAAAAAATTATGCACAAGAAATGGAAAAGAAATTTTCTTATATAAAAATTTCTTAAATCCCTTTGTAGACTCAGGAAAATTTGCAGCAAAAGATAAGTGCTTTTTCAAGCAACAGAAATAATGAAAACTGTTCTAAGCTTAAAGCGAAAAATAAAAAAAAGTTCGATTTTATTTTTCAGCAAAATCTATTCATATATACTAGCGGAAAGTAAATTTTCTCATGAGTATCAAAACTTTTAAGCTCGTTAACACGAACCATTAAAATAATAGCATCTTTAAATGGTAAAATAAATGTTTACAATTTGCAATTATAGAAAAAATTAAAATAGAATTGCCTTTAGCATTTGAAAATGAATGCCTTTTAAGTGCATACAGTTGGAGTGACTAAGGCATCGCACCGCAGCTGACCTCTCCACCAAACCCCCCACTTCGTGCCATAATACACGCCCTACCTCATCGTTTATCGTAAACGCTGTTGAAGTGACTGGCTCAACCGGTTTCAAAATACTCGTATTTGCAACCACAGCCAGCCGCAGGCAAATATGAGTGTATGTACCAACAACCAGCTAGTCAAAATGTCAGTTAGTCAGCCAGAAAACCGATGCAATAACCAGTAAACAACTTCAGTTCAGCTTCATTGGGACTATTGCATATTTAGCTGGAAGATCATTTTGTAGTTGATCCAAAGCGATTATTGAATAAGAGAAAAAATATACATACTTACTTGTACATTTGTATGTTTCATGTTTGTACTTACCTCTTTACAAAAGCATGTTTTATACTCCTTTAAAATGGCAATTTGGGTTACTATCTATATATATGTATGTATGAATAATAATACCGTACCAACTTACAAGCAAACAAAAAAACTTACACCTCTGAGTCTAAAGTATTTTGGCAGGGCAATTTCGAAATTTTTTTTTTTTTGTCGAGCCTAGGGTCGCCTTTTTAAATTTTTCCGGTGACACCTACATATATGTACATATGTATATTCGGAAATAAAAAATGTTTACTAGTGGAATTATAAAAATACTTCCTTAGCAAAATGCTTATTAAGAAACTTTCATTGGATATAATTGTAAGAGTAGGGTGGTACGTTAATTAATTAACTAATTAGTGTGACAAAAAAGGGTACTTCAGCTCAATGAACTATGGAACTAAAAAATTGTCTCCTCAAGGCAAAAACAGGGATGTATCATTATTTAAAATCCGACTGTAAATACCGAAGATGTGGGGGACCCCAAGGTTCGGCAAAAAAAACGAGATTATCTTCGAAAGTTTTAAGATTTTTGGCGAGATTTTGAACAAAAAAAAAATGTAACTGTAAATACCAAAGAAATAACAAAAACGCCAACCCCTACCATATCTAGTTTAAGATTGACTGCAAATGCCGAAGATACCTATAAGAAAATTTGAAGAAGATGACCCCTCCTTCACCCAAAAGAAAAAAAAAATCGAAATAACCTTCGAATCGAAACACTTCCTTGGTAAAAGTTTTAAAATTTTTGGCGAGATTTGGAACAAAACAAAAAATGTTTCCTCGAGAAAAAAAACAGCGGTATATAATACTGTAAGATCCGACTGTAAATACCAAAGATAGGTACAACTGTAAAAAAGCGTCGCAAAAGCTCAGCATAAAAAAATTTATTTTCGAAATCGCCGCCCATGTCTGCTTTAGAATCAGGGGTGCATTTTCAGTACGGTCTCCTATGAATATTAGTATACATACATACATGTACATATGTATTACTATTTATTTATTTAGATTTTGTCCCTTCTTCTTCATAGTTTTCTAATGCTTTTTACTTGGCAGACTCGTCGTTCCCAGCTACAATTTATCGTTCGTCGAGTTAGTAATTTTCATAGTGATTCAATTTAAAATATTTGCGCTCCCTTCACTTTGCACTTCAAGTGCGCTTGTTTTCACAACTGCTTTTCGAGTGCACTAGTTTCAAGCATTTATTTATTTATTTATTTATTTTAATTTATTATTATTTCATTATTCTGGTCTNACTTCACCAAAAGATAAAAATCGAAATTGCCTTGGAATCGAAACACTTCTTTAGTAAAAGTTTTAAGATTTTTGGCGAGATTTGGAACAAAAAAAATAAAAAATTGTTTTCTCGAGAAAAAACAGCGGTATATCATACTGTAAGATCCGACTGTAAATACCAAAGAAAGGTATAAGTAAAAATGTCAAAAAGCGTCGCAAAAGTTCAGCATAAAAAAAAAATTATTTTCGAAATCGCCGCCCATGTCTGCTTTAGAGTCAGGGGTGTGTTTTTTCAGTATGGTCTCCTATGCATATTGGTATACATACATACATTTATATATGTATTACTATTTATTTATTTAGATTTTGTCCATTCTGCATCATAGTTTTCTAATGCTTTTTACTTGGCCGACTCGTCGTTCCCAGCTACAATTTATCGTCCGTCGAGTTAGTAATTTTCATAGTGATTCAATTTAAAATATTTGCGCTCCCTTCACTTTGCACTTCGAGTGCGCTTGTTTTCACAACTGCTTTTCGAGTGCACTAGTTTCAAGCATTTATTTATTTATTTATTTTAATTTATTATTATTTCATTATTCTGGTCTTTGTTTACCTACTGCTGAGCTTTGTTAGCTCATTTCAAGTGACAAAGCTGTATCAGACATTTGTTTATTGTTGTTTTTTTTTTGATCATGCTGTTATGACAGACAAGAAAGACTCTTCTAAAAGAAATACAAAAAGGAATGTCAATACAAAAAAAAATAAAAATCATTGAAAAAAAACCAAAACAAAACATAAAAATAAGCATATAAAATATTACAAGTTTTTATGCTAATTCAAAAAAGTCTGCTTATAAATTGAAATTCCTTAATGATGAAAAATATGCGAAATTCTTAACCTTATGAATCATAGTGTCAAAAGTTTTTGATGGTGTTTTGGCAAAAATTAAAGCAAAACCAAAAAAAAAAAANTTTTTATGCTAATTCAAAAAAGTCTGCTTATAAATTGAAATTCCTTAATGATGAAAAATATGCGAAATTCTTAACCTTATGAATCATAAGGTTGTGGCAAAAATTAAAGCAAAACCAAAAAAAAAAAATCGAAGAAAGAAATGAAAAATTATCTTCGAAAATCCCCGCGCAAGTAATACCTACGTACCTCAAATGTAGTCTGCTTCAACCCACGCGCTTACCTTTGTTCATAGTGAAACCCCATTGCTTCACACCCTCCTTGTCACCGCTTGGGTGAGTTATTGGCAAACATGAACAACCAGTTTTTAAGCGTCATCAGCGCCAAACGCTTAGGCCAGCAGTACACACAGGCGGCAGCGCTACCATGGTGAAGTTGGAGCGCTGTTCAATGGGGCAGGAAAAAAAATGCCAAACAGGCGGCATCGCACAGCCAGTTCAGGGTACAGCAACAACCAAGACAACCACACTGTGTAGTTTGAAAGGCTTTTAAAAGTCATTCATTGCAATAAAACCGCAAGCAATGAGCCAAAATATAATATCTATAAAACAAACAGCAAAGCGCCTCCGAAACTCGTTTTTGGACACAGTCGTCGTCTCCTGAGCGCGTACATACATACATACAAAAAGGTCACATACATATTTACATATATATATGTACATAGTTTATATCGCTCTTTTACTAAAAACCCGTGACAACCTAAAAAACGCGATTTTTTCGGGGCTTGCGTTCAGAGTTTTCCCTTAATATTCTCCGCGCACTGACACTTAGCTGCCAAAGCNAAAACAAACAGCAAAGCGCCTTCAAAACTCGTTTTTGGACACAGTCGTCGTCTCCTGAGCGCGTACGTACATACATACAAAAAGGTCACATACATATTTACATATATATATGTACATAGTTTATATCGCTCTTTTACTAAAAACCCGTGACAACCTAAAAAACGCGATTTTTTCGGGGCTTGCGTTCAGAGTTTTCCCTTAATATTCTCCGCGCACTGACACTTAGCTGCCAAAGCGCTTCTAATGTTTATACTAGACAAGATTTGTATATTTTCATACTATTCATTTTACGCGTAATTCTGCATCATTATCTCAAAACTGCTGTGTTTTGAGTTATGACTGTCTTTTAGTAAAGGAGCGATGTGTATTTGCTGTGGTGCCTGTTTTAACTGTTGTTGTTGTTGTTGTTGGTGTTGTTGTTGTTGCTGCTGCTGCTCCATGTGCTTGTCTTCATCTGTTTGTACTTGTAGTATTTACCAATGTTTTTGTTGTTATTGTCACTGATTTTTCTGGTATTTTATTATTCTCATTCTATCTTTGTTGATTTATGTGCCTCTTCTGCATTTCTTTCACGAGCTCTTATTTTTTTGTTCTTTCTTTTATGTGTTTTTTTTTTTGTTCTGTTGTTGTTCGTTGTCTTATTCTTTGTTGTTCTTCCGTCCATCTACCATCTAGTTATCCAAAGAGCGAGCGCCTATAGTTGCGGCCAGACATAACTTCACTTTACTCAATATTTCTTGCTTATCTTTTCTTTAAACTACCTTCTCTCTGGCCTTAGCATGTCTTCTCCTGTATTTTTTCGCCCAGTACTGCTGTCATTGCTCCTCATTCTTCATACATATGTAGCCTTACCAAGTGTTGTCATTTAATATAAGTAAATAGTTGGTCTGCCTGGATAACTTTGGCTGCTTGGCGGCTAGCTCTCCTCCGCTTGTGGTGTGTGGGGAAAATACACCAGGGGTCGAAAAAATAGCAGCTATATCCGGGAAAAAATTAATTTAAAATTTCAACGCTGTTTATTATTTACGATTCCTTTCTCCAAGTTCTTTATATCCTTGATGAGCTCTTCAGTGACTCGAGGGCTAAATCTGAAGAGTATTCTGCAGGAAAGAATATCCGTTACCAAATTTAAGTTGCATGCATTTTTTGAAGTCTCTTCTGTGGTATTTTGTGGTGGGTAATTGTTCTAGCGGCCGATAAATTTTTAGTTTCTTAGTTTTCGAATTAAATTTTCCTTGTTTTTGTAAATTGTTTAAAATTTACACTTGCAACATGTTTTTTCTTTTTGTTGCTTAAAATAACTTATTTTGATATCTTTAAAAAAGCACACTAAAATATTGATTCAAACTAACATTTCCATTAATTCTACTAATATTACCATTTTCAATATACATAAATAGTGCCGTAGTAAGGATCTCATATTTTTCTCTTACCGATATTATCGATACTATCGAATGCTGAGGCCCAAAACTATCGAATATATCGACTAGTCCAACCATCGATAGTTTTGCAGCTCTAATTAGCCACAAGAGCTTACGGGGTGTGCATAGCTCAGTGGTTAGCACTTCAATATTGCGGGTTCGATCCCTGCTGAAATGTAGAAAAAAAAGTCTGATGATCTCCGAAATAGCAGCTATAACTTTTACGCGCTTAGACTTTGTTGTTGCTTCCAATTTTTCCTAACAAACAAATCGTGGTACAAAGCTCAATTGTTTTATTGGAATAAACGCATCTTTTCGTTCAACTGAATCGGACTAATCCACTTCGGCTAAGATTAACGGCGAAAAATTCACTGCCTTATCTGAAACACAGAATTCGTCCTTGAACTTTAGATGAGTTTAGATTAAAGTAACTGTCGATGTAGTGTGGAACAATTGGGCCATTAAAGACCACTTCATGTGCATACGTAATTGAAGAAGGAGGTCTTCCTGCAGACGGAGGAAAATGGTACTTAATATCAGTCTCGTATGAAAGAAGATATTTAAACCTAACCTTCCATATCGACGTACTACAGTTCAGCAGCTAGATGTGAAGTTACCTACATATGCCTACACAACATTACAGTAGTCTAGTTAAATGAATTTGAAGTTGAGATAGTTTCCGGAAGAGGTAACCACTTACCCTTCCTGGACATTTGGAATTGTTCTTTAAAAAAATATAGCCTTTTCATATCCAAATATTTTTATGGAAAACTAAAATCGCTGATTAACATAATTTATCTATACCTCCATTTCTGGTATGGTAACCTCAATGTTGGCAAAAATATTTGAAGCTATTTGGGCGCATATTTGTAAGAAAAATTTCTTTGTATCTAAATATTTTACTCTCTAACCTTAGTCACATTCAAACACTATAAGGTTCTGGGAGTAGGCTTCAAAAAAATATAGATTTTCTTTAATCTTTGAAAATCCAATTTTTTTTAATTGTTAAATCATAAGGAACGATATTATTTTAGACACTTCTATTAGGAATTTGCTTAGCAAAACAAAATGTGTTTGTACAATACGGTGCCTCACCAAAAAAATTTCAGTTTTTCCACCGGCATTATAGAATTGATCGAATTTAAAGATTTCCACCAAAATACTTATGTATATAATTCGTAAACATAGTAAGATTTACGTGGGTCGATTGCAACAAAAGTTTCATTATTTTGATACAATTTCTAAACATTTTTACGCATACCTTTTAAGATTAAACTGCTCTATCTTTGGTAATTTTTTGGTAAAACAAATTATAAAAAACCAATTTTATTCACAAAAAACTCGATCTAGCGGTATTTGCAAAATGGTCTAGCTCACCTAATTCACAATATTTTTCCGAGAAGACATAAAATAAAGAAAAATGGTGTTCCGATTGAAAAACAGTATTGATTTTTTTATGAAGAGTGATGCACCCTAATAATTAAATAATAATTAAAAGAAATAAAGATTTTTCCTCGGGATGGTCATAAGATGTTGGCACATTTATTTTAGGATATACATACATATTCTCCGCTGCTATTATTTTGAGCATTGTTGTATAAGTACATAGTACTCAATCATCGTATGCCATTATTTATGTTGTGTTGGTGGTGGTGGTTGGTGGCTGCATGCTTCCACGCGCTCTCACCATTTCCCTCTCCTAAGCGTCAGTGTTGTTTCTTTTCGTATCTTTTTTTTTGTTGTTAATGGCTTTTCTTTTTTTTCTATTATTATTTATACCACCGTTTCTTGAATCCACTTATTTTGCTTTCATAAACACACACACACACACACATACACATACGCTTTGGAACCATAAACTCCTGCTGACTCAATATTTGTGGAGATCGCTTGTTGGTTTGTTGGTTGCTGTACCCATAATTCCGCTGCAGCTTCCTCGCTTTACCGCACTTCTTAGGTCGGTGTTATGCAGACAAACTTTTGTTTGCCAAATTAAAT
>NW_016162780.1:33906-40655 GCF_001687245.7 Rhagoletis zephyria | reverse complement strand
AGTTTTCACTGAAAACGGCCTCAAGCTCATAAAAATTGTTGAATATAATGGTTTATATAAAATATTAGAAGCAAAAAGACAAACAGTTTTAAAAGCGATGTAGCAGAAGAAAACAATCAGCTGATAAATATTAGCAGGAATACTATGTAGCGAACAGTTTTAAATGCACTATATTTTGGCACTTAATAAACACAAAGCAAAATGCTGTGACAAAGATGAAATAGCAGAAATGACAAACAGAGCAAGATGTGCACAAACAAACACAATCGTAATTATGGATAAACAGAATCAATTCAAAACAACAATATAATTATATGAAAGGAAAGACTCGGCCCGTACAATCAATTATGTTAAATTAAATTGATCAAATTCACTAGAAGGTTTGATATTTTACTTAACTTTGAATTGTGAACCAAACGCTTCTTGATACTTTTCATTTTAATCAATGCTAAAACTCTTGCAAAATAAGATATTAAATGAGAGCACAAACAAACAAAACTTCACAGCTTTGACGTTTGCACACGTTAAAGTCTCAAGTCATTGAGATACTTCGCCGTGAACAATTTCCGCTATCCAAATGGCACTCCAATCATTTTGACTTCATGGAAAGCCAAGCTACCAAAGAATTAAACATCACCGACGAGTTCGTGACTAGCGCACTTGGAGTGACTTGGCATCAACGAAGCAACGCGCTGTTAAGCTGGTGCCAGATACAACCTTGTAGCTTTGCGTGACATTTATAACTTTGCCAGCGCAGCGCAAAAGGTATGCCACAATGAAAGCCAAGAAAACAATTTTTTACTCCTTTTTTACTCGTCGAAATTGCTGTGGATTTTATATATTTTGCTTTGAAAATATCAGCAATGTGATTAAGTTTAATATTTCTGCATGAAAACTCGAATTTGGACGAAACAAAATAAATATTAAACCAGCTGATTGTCAAAGCGCGCAAAAAGATGGGAGTTGGCCATCTTTTCGCTTTGCTCTGCAGCTTCAAGGATATATGTCTTATCTGTTAAAGCGAATCTGTCTTTGTGCTTTTTCATACAATTCATCTTATCTGTTAAAGCGAATCTGTCACGTAAAGCGAAGCAAATGTTTTATGTGGCATCAGCTTTATTCACGTTCACGCCGAAGTAAGTACTCGGGTCCGTCACTTCGATTGCTGTCACCTCTCGTAATTACCTCAAAAATAATCCTACAAGAACTATGGTTACTGAAGCTTAACTGGGATGAGTCCGTGCCTCAACATTTGCATCAAGCCTGGAATAACTGTTTAGCATCACTCAACTTGCTTTCGTCACTTAATGTACCTCGCCAAACCCTCGCAACCTCCAAGTACATGGGTTTTGCGATGCATCTATTCGCGCATACGGCTGTTCGAGTTACGTACGCACAGAAGTCTTCGATGGGCACGTTTCTGTTCATTTGCTCACGTCAAAGTCGAGAGTCGCTCCAGTTAAAAAACAGTCGCTCCCAAAACTGGAACTTAGCGGGGCAAATCTTTTCGGTCGCCTGTACACTAAGATAAGGGAATTCTTCAGCAACCAATCCGTTGCTAGTTACTTTTGAACGGATTCGCAATTAGTTCTGCATTGGCTGCAACAGCACTTAGTCCCGTTATCAACGTTTGTGTGCCACCGAGTCGCTGACATACAGGAGCTGACCGCAAGTGGACACTGGAGGTTTGTGCCGTCCAAAGAGAATCCAGCTGACCTAATATCTCGTGGGTGCACTGTTACAAAGCTAAAGAACTCGATTTGGTTCACAGGCCCCACATTCCTTCGAGAAGATGAGTCAAAATGACAAAAGGCCGTATCGACCTCGATATGGATGTTGCCAACACAGAGAAGCGCAAGAAGACATTCACTGCAATTAGAGAAGCAAACTCCACGCTAGAAGTCATCAAGGTATCAGCTCCTGCCTTCATTGCCTGCGTCTCGTCGCCTGGCTATTAACATTTAGTGACAAAAGCAGAAGAATCCAACATTAAACACCCCAACGCCATCACCTGATGAATTACGACGCGCATCTAACTGCATCATTTTCATTATCCAACAAAAACATTTTTCAGACGACATTCAGTTGTTCCAGAAGAGCCAACCGTTAAAAGGCAGATTGAAATTTTTAACCCCATTTTTGGACAAGTCAACCGGATTTGAGCTCGTTAAAGTTGGTGGCCGCTTAGAATATGCAGATCTACCAGACTCTCAGAAGCACCCAACGTATGTTCGACATCTAGATGTCCGCAATTACCATGGCGGCCGCTTAGAATATTGGATCGTCATCGCTAGGAACTTGACTCGTCGCATCGTACGTTCCTGCACACATTGCGTTCGCTACAAGCCAACGCTGTTCCAACAGGTCATGGGACCGTTACCAGCTGTACGTCTTGCACCCGCATTCCCATTTGAATGCTGCGGAATCGACTTCTGTGGGTCGATAAACACGTATCTGCGAATCCGAGGAAAGGCTCCTACAAAATCGTACTTGGCTGTGTTTGTTTGCCTCGTAACCAAAGCTGTGCATTGAGGTATTGAGGTAGTCTCCGACCTGTCAAACCACGTATTTCTAAACGCTCTGAAGCGCATGGGCGGCCGTCGAAAAATGCAATGCGACATCTTTTGCGATAACGCCACGAATTTTGTTGGGACGTAGTCATTTCAATTAACTCAAGCACTTTCTTTTCAAAACCGAGACACAAGAAACAATTTATAAGTATTGCTCATCTGAATTCATAAACTTTCATTTATCCACACAGGGCTCCTCACTTTGGCTGTCTTTAGAAAGCCGCTGTCAAAAGCGTAAGGGGACTTTTAAATCGCACATTAGCCAACACCTGATTGACCTTTGAAGAGTTGAGCATAGTCGCTGTAGAAATAGAGGGCATCCTCAACTCTCGCCTACTTTCTCCGATGTCATCAGATCCAAACGACTTTGGTGCACTGACGGCTGGTCATTTTTTAATAGGAGACTCACTGTGTGCCCTGCCTGAACGTTCAACGACCAGAAATCTATTTCGCATCTTGACTGTTACAACATGATCACCTCCATAAAACAACGCTTTTGGCGTCGTTGGTCCGCGGACTACGTAAATGAACTACGCTAACATGGGAAGTGGGCAGCACACTCGTTTAATCTCGCAGAAGGGACTTTAGTAATTATACATGATGACAACCTTGTAACGAAGCGTTTTTCTGTGAAGGCCCCGACGCTTCCGTTTTCTATGCTGGGGTATACTCGCCGTGCCTAGGGTCCGTTACAATAAATTTATATTGCGAGGCCTTTGCAAATAGTACTTTATTCAATTATTTCTTATCCTCTAAAAACATGTTACTACTTAATTTCTATGAACATAATACGATTAACGGTGTATGAATTCCTAACGGTGAATTCCCAGCGCGCTGCTGCTGGGTGACGCCGACGCTATTTTGTCGGCGGCCCGCTGATGGGCGGTGTCGGTGCCACTATGCCGGCGTTTTGCTGCTGTGTGACGTCGGCGCTACTGTGTTGGCGCTCTGCTCCTATGCGACGTCAGCGCTCTGCTATTATACGACGTCGGTGCTCCTGTGTCGGCGCTCTGCTTCTATCTGACGTCGGCGCTCTGCTAGTGGACGGCGTCGGCGCCCTGCTACTATGCGGCCCCCCCCCCCCCCCCCCCCCCCNGGTTATTTAGTCCTCCCACTTCCCCCCCTCTTCGGCGGGCTTAAGTTTTGCGGTGCTTCGGTATTATACCGGCGCCCCACTGGTATATGGTTACTCGGTGGTTTGCCGTGGTGAATCTCACTTGGAACCTGCAGATCCCCTCCTTGATGCCATGTAGGGCTTTCCGGACTCTCTCGGCGATTTATGGAAACTGGTCCAGCGCTGGTCCGTCGGATTCTTCGGCGGGAATGACCGTTTGTTACCTTGGTGGTGTCGACGAGCCTTGTCGTGGTGACGTTGTTTCGGACGGTGCTGGTGCTCGGGGCGGTGACGATGACAATGGTACTACCTCTGGTGATACTGGTGTGTGTGGCGGCGAGGGTAGTGGTGTTGTTGCCTCTGTAGGCTCCGAGGGTCGTGGTGGTGGCGGTGGTGTTCCTGCGGGTTTCCTCGGCTACGCATTCGCGCAAGCGCTTCACACTCTTCTCCATTTTGCTTAACTCTTCCATGTTCATCGTTGATTGTTTTTACCTTTTATAAAATTCTTTCGTTTATTCATGTGTGGCTGGTTCGCTAGTTGACGATCGAATGACGATCTCCACTGATGCGACTGTCTTGCTAACTTTATTTATTTTATTTTAGATTCCCTTCCTTTTTTCCTCTTTTTTTTCTTTGGGAGTAATAATTTAATTTATTTTTTTTTATGGTTTTCTCCCCCCTTTTCCGTGTTGCTAAGTTGTTGTGTTTCGGCCGTATTATACGCCTTCAGTTCGGCAAGGTTCGCCGTTCTTGTCCTCTCGTCGCCGGTGTTTCGTAGCTCCACGATTACCGGGGAAACGTATCGGATTATCTGGTAGATGCCAGCATATTTTGGGGCTAGTTTTGCCGCAAAACCCTCTGCTGCCTTAGATAGATGGTGTTCTTTGGCGAGGACCAGCTCGCCGATTTTTGGTTTCCACTCCCGGCGACGCAGGTTATAGTAGCGCGCTTGGTCGGTCGCGGCCTGTTCCATATTTTGTCTGACGATCCTGAACGCTTCCTGTATCCTTGTGGACTTTTCCTCGGCCGTCGGAGCTATTTCACCTGTTCCGACATTTATTTCCTCGAAGAGTGCTCCTGGTAGTTGTGGTTCCCGTCCTTGCACTAGGAACGCTGGGCTGTATCTTGTGGAGGCTGTGACTCTCGTATTTACGGCAAGTGTGCTTTCTGGTAGGTCATCCCACCACCCAGGGTGAAAAGTCATCGTGTAAATTGGCTCTAAGTCGAACTCTCGATTGCAATATTCGCGCCCGTTATCTGTTTGCAGAGCTTTTACCTTTTTGCATGTGAACGTCTCTGCCGCCTTTTTAAACTTTTTGAAAGCTTCTAACACATCTGACTTTTGCTTAATAAAGTAAATTTCGCACCAACGTGATTTATCGTCAATATACGTTACGAAATAGCTTTTACCACCATTTGAGGTACACCGCATCGGACCACAAATGTCGCTATAGACTATTTCTAGTAAATATTCGGTACGATTGCCGGTATTTTTAGGAAAACCCGCATGTGTTAGCTTTCCCTTGCACACAATTCACAAGACGATAATTAATCTTCTTCTTCTTATTTGGCGCTGTAACCGCCTAATCGATTTTGGCCGAGTTCAATAAAGCACGTCAGTCGTTTCTTTTTTGTGCTGGCGCCAATTGGAAATGCCAAGTGAAGCCAAATACTTCTCCAGCTGGTCTTTCCATCTCAGTGGGGGCTTTCCTCTTCCTCTGCTACCACCAGCGGGTTCGTTCCGAGCTGAATACTTTCAGAGCTGCAACCAGTGTTGCCAGGTCTTAAGCATGAAAAAACGTCCCAAAAACGTCTTATTCAAATGAATGCCCAAAAAAATTGTCATTTTGACAGAGGAGATTTAAAATTCTTTGTAAACTGGTTTGAGAGCGTTAATATAAAAATCATCAGCTCATTAAGTCATCACAATTTTGATCGATTTTGGCTGTTTCTATTTTGTTTATTTAAGGTTTAATATTTTTCCATAAAAGCCAAGCTTATTATATAACAAACAAAATATAAATCCACATTTCAAACTTTGTGCAAAAATTATAAAAAATCTGCGAAGCTTCAGCTAGATTTTCAACTCTTTATTTAGATTTTTTTGATTTTTTTAGTATGCAGTTTGATAGCCCATTAAATTTCAGTCCAATAATGTGCAAGTTTAAAGTGGCTAAATAATCGCGTTGATTTTTAATATTTTTTTTGTTCTTGTAGACATTCGGTAAGGGGGTCGGTTGTCGAAAATGCTAACTTAGGGTTTACGCCGGACAATACTGTCATGACAATGAAGATATACGTATTAGTTGTCAATATTATTCTAATGGAAAAGTATGCATGTATTAGTGAAAAAGTGTGCATGCATTGCTATTATGTATTGCTATCATGACAGTATTGTCCGGTAACGTCCAAATGACGTTAAAACGCCAACCTGGCAACGCTGGCTGCAGCGTCGGTTTCCATTCGAACGGCATGACGAAGCCAGCTTAGCCGCTGTATTTTAATTCGCTGCACTATGTCCAGGCCGTTGTAAAGTTCATCGTTCCATCGTCTGCGGTACTCGCCTTCGCCAACGTGTAAAGGTCCGTAAATCTTCCGCAAAATCTTTCTCTCGAATACTCCAAGAGCCGCCTCATCGGATGTTGTCATTGTCCATGCTTATACGCCATATCCCAGCACGGGCATGATGAGTGACATAGAGTGTGGGTTTCATACGTCGAGAGAGCACTTTACTCCTGAATTGCCTACTCAGTCCAAAGTAGCAAACATTTTTGAGTTTGGTGCTTAGTGCGTTTTTGATGCAAATCTGAAACAAAAATGGGAGTTAAATTTAGAGCAATTGGAAATTTTGTAAGGAAGTATACAAAAATGGAAACAAAATCATGAATTGAATGTAAATCACAAAATCTAAATCTGAATAGTTTTGGCCCAGTTATTCAAGTTTTCCGTAAACCAATCTTTGAAAAAAGTAAAAAAAACAGCATCAAAAATCTCATTCTTACGATTTCGTTGAAAAGATTTTCATATATTTTTATGCAGATTTTTAAGCTTAATCTAATTTGTCA
>NW_016162780.1:27602-33881 GCF_001687245.7 Rhagoletis zephyria | reverse complement strand
TGAAGGCTGTGTACGGGCGGCTTTTTGGCTCCAGAGGTATCTGCCAGTACCCGTTCTTGAGGTCTAAGCTACTGATGTACTTCGCCTGGCGCAGTTTGTCCAACATGTGCTGTATCCTCGGCAAGGGGTATGCGTCCGGTACTGACCGGGCATTGAGTTGACGGTAGTCCACGCATAGGCGCCATTTGCCGTTCTTCTTCCGGGCTAGTACGATCGGTGCACTGCGCGGCCTGCGAGACGGCTCGATACATCCTTTCGTGAGTAGCTCATCGATTTCCGCGTCGATGACAGGTTGCATTGCGGGGTTGCGCGGGAAGTACCGCTGTTTGATGGGGCGCTCGTCAGTCATGATGATCCGGTGCTCTCCCACTGTGGCTACTCCGTTCATAGTCTCGAATTTTTGCAGTTCTTCGGCTATAAAGTCGCGTATGCGGGCCGCCTCATCTTCGTGGTTGGTGCCCTCGTGTTCTATTCTGTCGGCCCTCTCCCTTGCTCGTTGGTGGGCGATGGTTCGTCATGGCGGGTGGTTCGGGGTCCTCGCTTGGTGCCATCGGCGTGGGTTGTCCGCCGCAGGACACCGTAGCTCCCATTCCCCCTAGAGTGTCTAGGCTCAAAATGATGTCGTCAATTGCTCCAGGCCTTTGGTAATAGGTCTACATTTAATGTGTAGACGTCGGCCAGCTCCTCTAATCGTTCTGTAAACGCCAAAGGGTCGCGTCCTCCATCGTACTTCACCGACCACTAGCGTACCTGGTCGATGATGGGTGCAAAAGTAATGGTAGGCACATGGTTGCCGTTGGTTAGCACGTCAGCGTTTGGTGCGATGGATGTCGTTGGTGGGTGTTGCGGTGGCGGTTGTATACTCGGCGGTGGATATATGAACTGGCTCTGCGTTGGCGGCATAACGGACACAATAGCGGTCCTTTCGTCTTGATTCACGGTTAACGGTGTCTTTGGTTCACTTTCGTCTCTCCAGTGGGCTTCCTGTTTGTTGTATGCTGCTTCCGTCGCGAGAAATTTTGCGTGAAGTTCCGGGTCGACGAGTGCTTTGGCGGCCCATGCCGTTATCCGTTTCCTTATCTCTCGAGTGGTGCCTGTGTGTTCGATGCCCAGTTCCTGTGTGATGGACACCAACTGTTCCTTGGATACGCTGTCCAGCCATGCTAGGCTAGGTTCTGTCATGGCTGGTTTTATTATCGGCCTCGAAATGTTCTCTTCGTATTGTACTATTTGTAACGAAGCGTTTTTCTGTGAAAGCCCCGACGCTTCTGTTTTCTATGCTGGGGTATACTCGCCATGCCCAGGGTCCTTTACAATATATTTATGTTGTGGGGCTTTTGCAAATAGTACTTTATTCAATTATTTCTTATCCTCTAAAAACGTGTTACTACTTAATTTCTATGAACATAATACGATTAACGGTGTATGAATTCCTAACGGTGAATGCCGGCGTTCTGCTGCCGTGTGACGTCGGTAATCTGCTATTATACGACGTCGGCGCTACTGTGTCGGCGCTCTGCTTCTATGCGACGTCGGCGTTACTGTGTCGGCGCTCTGCATCTGTGTGACAGGCGTCGCCGTTGCGCGGGCTTGCGGTGGACTGAGGTGTGGCGGCACTCTACCCTTGAACAGCCAAGCCTTGTATTGCGAACAGTGTAAAAGTCAAGGGCCCTTCACTAGTAGCAGTGCGTTCACAGCTGTAGTTCCGCGTTGACGGACGACGTCGGTCCCACTATGCCGGCGTTCTGCTGCTGTGCGAACGGGCGTCGCCATCACGCGGGCTCACGGTTGACTGCGGGGCGGCGGCACTCTACCTTTGAATAGCCTAGCCTTGTATTGCGAACAGTGTACAAGGCGAGAACTCCCCACTAATAGCTGTGCGTTCACGATCACAGCTCCGTGCTGACTCACTGGTATGTTGCCAAGTCACATCTGTTATAGCTGGTGCTCTTCGTGTTGCTGAGTCGTATGGCTACATGTTGCGTTGCTATTGTGACGGTGTCACCAGGGAATGTTGATACGGCCTCTTTTGTTGGCTGGCCGTGTTGGTGACGCTGCTGTAGTCGTTGTTGTTGCTGTTGTAGTCATTGTTGCTGGTGTAGGAGCGGCGTTCGTGTGGGCTAAATTCCGTGGATATTTAGTACTCACAACCTCTCACCACAACGCTGGAGACTTGGTCGTGTTGAATCAACCGTGCTAGGACGGGACGGTCACGTCAGAGTGGTGCACCTACGAACGGCCAATGGAACCTGCTGTCGGCCAATATACAAGCTAGCCATTCTTCCGGTTTCTTGAAAGGGTATCCTTTCAACGGGGCCGGGATGTTGGGTCGCCCTAATGTGATCTACTCAAGCTCCGGATAAAAGCATAGTTTAAGTAGTCTCATCTGTTTCTTACTGCAAACATCACTCTCACTTTCTCTCATTTGTTCTTACTAATTATAATTCGCTACGTAACTAACATCAAGGCTAATAAATCATTGTAAATCTTTTCGTTGAAGAGGATTGGTCGTGTTTTTTATTATCGCCATTTTCGGTAGCTATCGTACGCTATTTTCGACTTGGACTATTTTTGTGCTTAGTTATTTTGCAAGTCGCCGTTGACTGCTTTTATACATAGTCCACATCCCACATACATATTTGTGATTTCGTTTGATCAGGAAAAAGGCTTCTTGATCCATCATGCCCAGAAGAGCTTTATATCTTAAACAATAAGTAACGCGAATTTCCCGCATCGTGAAATAAAGAATAAAATGAAAAGTTTTCCGGAAACACGCGGAGTATAAATTTCGAAAAGAAATTTCGCGTATATTGCAAACATGGTGCGAGTCGTTCGCATCGAACCGCTCAATGCGGAGAATTACGACACGTGGAAGCTACATACGCGTACGGTTTTAATCAAAAATGATTTATGGGCATATGTGAACGGGAATAAAGAATGTCTGGCTGATGCAGCAGCCGCAGCTTTGTGGAAAACAAATGACGAAAAGGCATGTGCCGACATCATGCTTGCAATAAGTCCGACAGAAGTAAATACTAATGCTGAGTGCTCGAAAGGCGACTTTGTTAAAAAGAGTTGCGCTCTCACGTATGAAACATCTAAATGACTTTTTTGATGCAGTCGCGAAACTCAAGGAAATTGGTGTCGAGATCCGTGGCAAATTGCTTACAATTTTTCTATTGTACAGTTTACCAGACTCATATAAACATTCCGTTGTGCGAAGTGAGAGCGATGCTTTGTATGTAAAAAACACTTAAAAGATAAATATTTTTTTATTTTTTTATTTAGATTGGCGCTTACACATATGTTAGTGTTTGGCCGAGCTTCTCCTCCGATTTGTGGCGTGCGCCTTGATGTTGCCATACAAAGCGGAGGGACCTACAGTCTTACGCGGACTCCGAACGGCGATTGTATTTTTATGAGAAGCTGTTTTTCATGGCAGAAATGCACTCGGAGGTTTGCCATTGCCTGCCGAGGGACGACCGCTGTTAAGAAAAAACATTTTTTCTATATTTTTGCGATGTTTCTTTGACCAGGGTTTGAACCCAGGCATTGTGGAGTGGAAGCGCGCACTGCTGACCACTACACCACAGCGGCCGACATATGATAAATATGCACAACAAAAATAAAAACAGCAACGAACGTTATAGCGGCGGCAGCGTTACCGTTGAAAATTTTCAGAAAGCGCAAAAAAGGGGACATTGACGGAAAAAAGTGCCACCATATTATTTTTGCTTTTTCTTTCCTAGTTATTCTTTTTCTAAGAACCAAAGTTGAAATCAAACTTACATGTATTATAGTCTTTTCACCGATACATACATAGAAATTGAGTTTCTGCGAGGAGAAGAGTTGCATTTCCTTTAAAAGTTTTAAGTAATGTCTTTTTTTTGTACTTAGAGTAGAAAATATTTTTTAACAGCATGGTTCTATTAACATTTCCTAAAGAATATCTCTGAAAGGGGGAAAAATCGCACATAATCTTGGAAAAGGGCCAAAAAATCAAAATTTTCAAAAAGTTGGGTCAAAGGGTATTGGTGCCTAAAAGGTGTCAAATGGCCCCTTTAGTCGCACAACGGCAACACTGAGCGGCGGAAAACGCGCAGAAACGAAATGAAATTTTTGTTGTTACAAGTGTGGAAAAAGTGGCCACTATGCAAGAGAGTGTCATTCAAAAAGCCAAAGTAGTCAAAGAGCTAACAAAAGTGAAGAGCGGAATTCCTCCTTAAGAGCAGTGTTGCCAGGGTTTGAGTTTGTAAAAGCACTAAAACCCAAGAAAAATCGCGTTTTTCCTCGAAAAAAGCACCAAATTTTTTATTGGAGAATTTAATGGACTTTATATGCATTCAAAATATTATTGTAGGTATGCCGATTCAAATTAATAAAATTAATATTTCTTGCTCGGCGGTCGAATTTATTGTGTTTAATATAAATTCAAGTATTTTCGTTAAAACGACGCGACGTAAACATTTTTGATCTTATTTTCTAATTTGCAGCTGTGTCCAGCGTTGCCGTTTTGCTTAGATTTGCGCTGTTTAAATATTAATTTTTCTTATTGCTTAATTTTTTCTACAATTCCTACTAAACGAAAGTAATAACAACAAGTTAAGTATGTTTCATTAACTATGTGGAAGTTTAAATCTACACTGTAGTCTCTTATGATCTCGAGAACTAAAGCAACGTTATGACATTTCTTTTCGACCGCTTCACACCAGAAACATAAGATTTCCCTTTTTAAAGTGTCTTTTTGAGCGCATACACCGGCGCATAGTGGAAACATCGTTTTGTATAAAAAATCTGTCTACTCGATTATTCCTTTTTAATCCTTCGGAGGGCCCGCTTTGAAATTTACACGAGAGGGTGCGCCGCGGTAATTTAGTCGCAAGGTGTATCTCAAAGGTAGATTGCATTTTTTTTTATTTATGTCGAAAAATCATTCAAATAAAACATATTATAAGCATTTATTTTTTTAATTTGTATGCGTCATCATCAACAGTGTTGTTGTCACATTCTATACATTGCGAAATATACTTGTAATGTTTTCTGCAAACATTTTTGCTACAATTCATTAACAAATTTTAGTCTTATTATTCCTGGTACATATTCTATATACATATATATTAGACTGCATCACCAAAAAAAGTTGCGGTTTTTCTACCGGGATTACAAAATTTATTATATTTTAAGACGTCCACCAAAATATTTCGGAAAAATATTAAGATTTAAGCGAGCTGGACCGATTTGAAAATACCTCCAAAAATTAAGTTTTTTGTAAATAAAAATAGTTTCTTAAAGAACTTTTTGAAAAAAGTCCCCTCAGATGACAAATTAGATTAAGCTTAAAAAATCTGCATAAAAATATTTGAAAATCTTTTCAACGAAATCGTAAGAATGAGATTTTTGATGCTGTTTTTTTTACTTTTTTCAAAGATTGGTTTACGGAAAACTTGAATAACTGGGCCAAAACTATTCAGATTTAGATTTTGTGATTTACATTCAATTTCATGATTTTGTTTCCATTTTTGTATACTTCCTTACAAAATTTCCAATTGCTCTAAATTTAACTCCCATTTTTGTTTCAGATTTGCATCAAAAACGCACTAAGCACCAAACTCAAAAATGTTTGCTACTTTGGACTGAGTAGGCAATTCAGGAGTAAAGTGCTCTCTCGACGTATGAAACCCACACTCTATGTCACTCATCATGCCCGTGCTGGGATATGGCGTATAAGCATGGACAATGACAACATCCGATGAGGCGGCTCTTGGAGTATTCGAGAGAAAGATTTTGCGGAAGATTTACGGACCTTTACACGTTGGCGAAGGCGAGTACCGCAGACGATGGAACGATGAACTTTACAACGGCCTGGACATAGTGCAGCGAATTAAAATACAGCGGCTAAGCTGGCTTCGTCATGCCGTTCGAATGGAAACCGACGCTGCAGCCAGCGTTGCCAGGTTGGCGTTTTAACGTCATTTGGACGTTACCGGACAATACTGTCATGATAGCAATACATAATAGCAATGCATGCACACTTTTTCACTAATACATGCATACTTTTCCATTAGAATAATATTGACAACTAATACGTATATCTTCATTGTCATGACAGTATTGTCCGGCGTAAACCCTAAGTTAGCATTTTCGACAACCGACCCCCTTACCGAATGTCTACAAGAACAAAAAAAATATTAAAAATCAACGCGATTATTTAGCCACTTTAAACTTGCACATTATTGGACTGAAATTTAATGGGCTATCAAACTGCATACTAAAAAAATC
>NW_016162780.1:0-25107 GCF_001687245.7 Rhagoletis zephyria | reverse complement strand
GAAAACGGCCTCAAGCTCATACAAATTGTTGAATATAATTGTTATAAGGCCATAAAAATAACAAAAACAAATAACTAAGGACGAGCACACCTAAAAAGTTAAACATTCTAATAATAGAAATATTAACAAAAACCAACAGCCACATGATCAAGTGAATTGCAGCGGAATAGCTGCGCTTGATTGTAGTTGGCTTATCAAAGTGAAATAGTGGAAAATAAGCAACAAGAATTAACAAGACAAACTTAGCACAGTGCGTAGGCAACTGGCTGAGTCAGTGGTGATCGTCGGTTCGAATCCTACTGAAAGAAGTCTGATGAGGAAATGTGGTGATTTCCGAAATAGCTATACCTTAAGTTTTCACTGAAAACGGCCTCAAGCTCATAAAAATTGTTGAATATAATTGTTATAAGGCCATAAAAATAACAAAAACAAATAATTTTATATAAACCTACAATGATATCCATAGATATCAGTTCAATGATGTGTATTTAGGCCAATTGTCACGTTAAGAGCGACGCCTATGTGTCATTCTGGCTCTGCGATGGTATTGCCCATATAAAATGTGCTGGTTTGAGCGGTAAGGTGTTAGACGCTATTAATGAGGGAAGAGTCTTCGTTGGTCTTGTCAAAAATACCGATCAACCGAAGTCAACTTATTTAAATTCTTTAGTCCGGAAATAGTTTTTCTGAAATCGGGAAGGATCTGTCGGCGCTTGTTGAAAAATTTAAGCAGTATGAAAAAATGTTTAAGTCTTTCACATGCCTCGACAACCCTCCGAGGAAAGTCGAGAAAATAAGCGTATGTGTGTCAGTTGTCCACCTAAAAAGATAGTCACTGAACCTACATAGAAAAATCCTCCATCTCAGCCCTTAGAACTAATCAATCTTTCTTCTCCATGCCCTCAGGCATTGGAGTCTCCGCTATATAAAGCCATATCCACTAGGTCTACGTCTAAAAATAATAACGACAATCAGACTATTGATCTAACAATGTTGCGATCGACATCTAAAGCTGCCCTATTTAACATAGATCCTCCGAATAACTCGGAACCCCGTATATCTGAAGTCACTACCAAAAAGTTGGATTTAATTCCTCCGAGAAGATCAATCTTTGTCTCTAGATTTGCTAAAGACACTTCTTCATACCTATCGAGTAAGATTAAAACTAAAGATGTATTTATTCGTAAATTTAATTTTAAATACGATCGCGATATTTCATCTTTTAAAATTGGTGTAGCTGCCGAGGACTTTGATTCACTACTAAATAATTCATTTTGGCCGACCGGGGCGTTTGTTGGCGAGTTTGAGTATAAACCGTATAAAAGTAATAACAAAGTAGCTAAAATCTCTAATCGTATTTCTGATTCAAAAANCATACCTATCGAGTAAGATTAAAACTAAAGATGTATTTATTCGTAAATTTAATTTTAAATACGATCGCGATATTTCATCTTTTAAAATTGGTGTAGCTGCCGAGGACTTTGATTCACTACTAAATAATTCATTTTGGCCGACCGGGGCGTTTGTTGGCGAGTTTGAGTATAAACCGTATAAAAGTAATAACAAAGTAGCTAAAATCTCTAATCGTATTTCTGATTCAAAAAACTAACTCGCAAGTCTAATTTAAGTATTTACTTTCAAAACGTTAGAGGTTTGAATACCAAATTAACTGACTTATATTTAAAAGGTTTTGACTGCAATTATAATATTATTTTCTTGACCGAAACCTGGCGCGAACCTCATATTTTTAATTCCGAAATTCTTCCAAATGAATATCAAATATACAGGAGCGACGGCGAGGGAAGAATCGGCGGTGGTGTTCTTTTTGCGGTGCATTCGACAATACCATCCGCGGAAGTTAGTGTTCCTGTCATTGAATATACCGAATTTAAATGTGTACGTGTACAGGCTGGTAAAAGTTATGTTTATTTAACTCTTTGCTACATCCCTCCCAATTCTGCCATATCAGTATATACACAGCTAGTTTCTTAACTTGAGTCCGTAAATGCAATGCTTACGCCTTCCGACTCTATGATTGTTTTAGGTGATTTTAATTTGCCACACATTTCATGGAACATTATTGACACCGATGTTGTACCAGTTTCATCTAGAGATAGTTACAATGTATATCTGGAGGAAATGGCGAAACTTTGCCCAAAAAAAAAATAAATATTTGTCCAAATAAGTTTGGAAAGGTCTTAGATCTCGTTTATGTTGATGATGTTCCGAAGTCCTCTCGGTGTGATCCCCTTTTTTTGCCAGAGGTTGCATACCATCCCGCTCTTGAGTTAAGCTACGAAATCATAATTGCAATACATAATAATAAGTTGCGTAGTTAAAGTACTAATTATGTTTTTGCGAAAGCTAATTTCAGAAAAATTAACAAAGAGATTTCAAGGTTATCTTGGCCAATATATAGAGATGACCTCGAGCGTAGCGTTGAACACTTTAATGATACTGTGTAATGGTAACCCTATCGATATGGCAGCGCTATTCAGCACTGTCATACTGTTGGTACTACTGCCAACCTAAAAACAGTTATTTACCTTCCAAATGGGCTAAGGCGTCAGTTTCTTACATATACATAATTTAATCGATCTCGTACTTTTGACTTGAGCGGACACGCGTTGGAATATAAGATTAAATTTTTTATAAAAAAGGAAGTGTTTTATTTAAACGGAAAGTAGTTTACGCGGGTGAATTTATAATATTGATTACCCATTGGATTCCATAAATTTAATAGTGAGCAGGGATTCGTGTTGGTGCTCCAGCAGCAGGATCTGCGAGTGTACCAAGTGTACAGGCGCGCACATATTAGTGCCTACACCAAGGTCCGCTATTCACCAGCCGGCGTTGGATCCATTAAAGCACGTAAGGTTTTTTTTATTGAGCTATCACGAAACCGTAGGCGTAACATGGCGACCGTGGCTTGGGGCGGTGCAACGGACCACGTGAAGAAGAAAAAAAAAACTAATTTAATTAAAAACCTAAAAGTTAATTGAAAACGTTTAAATAAAACAATACAAAATTAAAAAAAAAAATAAATAAATTAAATTTTATAAAAGCAATTTTTAATTACAAAAACAAAAAATGAATTACAAAACAGAAATTTACATAAAATAAATTTAAAACAAAAACTGGTGCGTGGCAGTAGCAAGTGGTATGAAAAACTTCGGTGCGTGGTGGTAAAATTTGTCGCGTTAGTGGCGTCAGCAGAGGTACAGCCTCGACATCGGCAGAGCGGTTTAGCAGCGGTATGTATGTACATAACGATTTCAGCAACGGTACATTTACATAAATATATGTATGTACGTATACGTATACGTATACGTATTTTGATACCTACGCCACTGAAACAGCAAATATAGCGGCAAAAAACGAAGCCACGCCACCAACAGCCGCACGTATATAGATAACGGCTTCGCATAGCGGCAATCCACAAAAGCCCACGCCACCGTTACTATACATACATATATGCCAGCGGTTGCACAGCAGTTCACCAGCTAACTAGTGATACAAGATAGGATATGCAGTATCCCCCCGCAACAGCACTTGTAACGGCATAACCACGCCACCAAAACCTAATAATTGAGTTTTTCAATTTTGAGACAGCAGCGAGGGAGGCAGTATAATACACAACACAAACAAATTTAAAATTTTTACATAGCGGCGCGGGATAACGAAAGCAGTAATATCGGGTACAGTCATCCAAGGAGTAAGGCCGAATTAATTTAAGTTTATATAAATATCGTTATATACATCTTATATACATACACTTTCCTTATATACGCACATTAGTATGCACACAGTGAATTTTCTACTAAAAATTTTAATGAAAATTTTAATTTTTCATACCATCTAGTTTCTAAATATAAAATTTAAAATTTTTTTTATAAGTATCCACCTAGGTACATAAGTACTAAGCTCAGCCCTAGACTTTGTTGCATTTTTCTAATGCGTTTTTCTTTCAAACACACTAATAATTAAAATATTTCAAAATTTCTAGATATATAAGAGATTCAACACATTTTCATATCATATATACATATAAGCAACTTAACCTATTTTCATACGCATATAAGCGGTTTATCTCTTTTCAAATTAGATATAAGTGATTAAATAATTTATTTTATCGGAAACCATTTTCAAATTAGTATATAAGTTGACGTGAGTGATTCAATGAACTTTTCGTTTAATTTTGCGTATCATATACATAAGTGATTTATATTTTTCATATACAATTTTTCGTATTACACTGCTTCAATTCCCTTGCTGCTTAAATATTTTTTAAATCCCCGTTTGGATTACATACATTCATATATTCAAACCGTTAACTTAAAAAAAAAATATATCATACAATTTTTCACATAACTATTATTAATATTTATTAGAATCTCTCTTTTCCCCACTTCGCTTAATTGAAAAAAAAAATATATCATACAATTTTTCACATAACTATTATTAATATTTATTAGAATCTCTCTTTTCCCCACTTCGCTTAATTGAAAAAAAAAATATATATATTTTTCCATTGAACCTTCATATTACTATATCTAAGTGACTTTTGGAACTTTTAAAACTTAATTACAACTTTTGCATTATTAGTTATAAGTGCGCGGATATCATCACAAATTTGAATTTAAAAACACAGAGAATCTACAAATGACAAATTTCAGCCGATCGCCTACTGAGAAAAACATAAGTATTTTTTCACAATTCGATTTTTTTTTAATATTTTGACTTTAATATGGTGAACGATGGCTTGTTTTGTAAATTCGGGCCTCCATTTCTTTGAGACTCGCCGGTTATGAGCGAATTCGATATACAATTTAAAGCAGATTTTAATAAGATTACTAAGCGCATTTTACAAAATAGACCGTTGTCTACGAATGCGAAAAAATTAAACGAATACAAATATTCGCTTATTACAGCTTACAATAATATTTTACTACTAGTTATTGGCAATAGTTCGTCCCATACCTGTAATCTCAAGGAAGTGCAGGGTAAATTAGCCCGCTACAAGGAACAGTTAGCAAAGTGCTTTATTAAACTGAATTGTGGTGTTAGAATTCCACCTGATAGCTTATCTCTAGTTTGCCAATCAGACCTAGCTGACTCTGAGTCAGAAGAAGAGTTTAGTGACGCCAAATCAGAAGCTTCGGTACAATTCAGTCTTAAAAGAAGTACTTCACTTCCATCATTTAAAGATCTGCTAACTGTATCCGACGAGCCGTCAACAGCTGCCAGTTCACCAAATATTTCTACATTTTTTCAAGAATTTTTAGACATGGCTACCACTGAACAGAAAAAATCCTTTATTAGTCTTTGTGCCTCAATTATTAGGGAAAATTACAACGGAGATCCGCTAGCACTTGAATCATTTATCGACAAAGTTAATTTAATTGAAGATTTTGCAGACGAAAATTTAAACTTTTATATCATTTTTAAAATCGAAGCTCGAAGACAAGGCACGTGAAGCAATTCCAACCGAGGTAGGTTAGTTCGACAAATCGAAGATGCGTTGAGAAACAGAATAAAGCCAGACAACTCGAAAGTTGTAGCTGGGAAAATTGCATCTTTACATGTCACAAATAACAATTATACGGAATTTGCTAAGCGTGTCGAGGAGCTGTCGGATGCATTAGAGCGTTCTTTGATCATTGAAGGTACGACACAATCTAAGGCCCATGAAATGGCAGTCGAGCAAACAGTTACCGTTTGTAGACTTAATACTCGATCGTATTTGGTCAAATCAATTTTATCGTCAACTACCTTCAGTGATTCAAAGGACATAGTGGCAAAAATGATAGTCGAACAAAATAATCAAGCGAAAGAGCGTCAGGTGTTAGCGTTTCGATCCCGAGTTAACAGGCCAAATAGTTTTAGAGGTAGCTTCAGAGGTCAAAACTTCAATCGGTACAACAATAACAATCTCAGGCAAACCAACTCTAATTTCAATAGGTACAATAATAACGGTAATAACAGTAGGTACAACAATTACGGTCCAAGGTATAACGGTAACAATTTCAACAATAATATTAATCGGTCATCAGGCAACAATAATCGAAATAATAACAGCAACAATAATAGAAGTGGACGTCCAAATTCACGCAATAATGCTAATGTGCGCGCTTTAAACGCCCACGCCCCTCAGGAGCGAACACTGAGGGCGGAAGAATTGGACAGTTAGATGAATCTTTTCTACAAAGGGCATTTATTGCTTAAATTTGAATTACTCTGACTTTATCGAATTGAAAATTAATGGGTAAAAAAATATTTTGTACCTTTTTAGTCGACACGGAAGCCGACATTTCTCTAATAAAAAACTCTAGCATTGATAAACATTTTCCTATAAATACAAACGATATAATTAACATTACCGGTGTCACTTCTAATACTGTTTCTACTTTAGGTACGATTACCGTAAACTTGACTTTTACTGATTTTTACATTAAACATACTTTACATGTAGTAAACGACGATTTTAACATACCATCTGATGGTATACTGGGTAAAGATTTTCCGAAAAGTATCAAATGCGTTATTAGCTATGCAAGCAATCGTATATCCCTCTGGGTAGGATGTTGAACATGGTGTATTCACAGCAAGATGCATAGTTAATAGCAGTAACCCAATTATTAAAATCATAAATACCACAGATGACGTAAAACATGTAAAGAATGTAAATATTCGGACCGGAAAACTTTATGACTATCACGTGTACTCAATTAATAAAACCAGGACAGAAGACTCACGAACGAATTAACAAATATTTTGAAAAACCAAGTCTCCACAGGAACTAACAACAACTTACTTGACCTTTGCATCAAATATGCAGACATTATCGCTCTTGACAATGACAAAATGACACTAAACAATTTTTATGAACAGAAACTTAGGCTGACTGACACTAACCCGGTATATGTAAAAAACTATCGTCTGCCATACTCCCAACGTGAAGAGATAACTCGCCAAGTTAACAAATTACTAGATAGCAGTTTAATTGAAGGAAGTTATTCAAATTACAATAGTCCCCTAATTTTGGTTCCTAAAAAATCTACTAATGGTCAAAAAGCATATCGTATGTGCGTTGATTTCCGTGCAGTCAATAAAAAACTTATTGCGGATAAATTCCATCTCGCACGAGTTGACGATATTTTAGACAATCTTGGCAGAGCCAAATATTTTTCCACTTTAGATCTTTTTTCTGGATTCCACCAAATCCCCTTACATGAGGATTCACGTGATATAACTTCTTTTAGCACAGACCGTGGAGCATATCGATGGAAAGTATTACCATTCGGTTTAAGTATAGCACCCAACTCATTCTCGCGAATGATGAGTATAGCTTTTTCTGGTATTCCAGCCAACGTAGCATTTTTATATGTAGATGACATAATTGTTATAGGCTGCAGCGAAGCACATCACATTAAAAATTTAACGAAAGTTTTTGAAACTTGTCGAAGTTTCAACTTAAAATTAAACCCCAAAAAATGTAATTTTCTCAGCCCCGAAGTAACGTTTTTAGGGCACAAATGCTCAGCAAAAGGTCTGCTGTCAGACGATTCAAAAATAGTTGCAATTAAAAAGTATACTAAACCTACTGACAAAGATGCGGTACGACGTTTTGTCGCATTTGCAAATTATTACCGAAGGTTTATCCCCAATTTTGCAACTCTGGCAGCACCTTTGAACAAATTAAGTAGGAAAAGAGTAGAATTCATTTGGGATGAGAAATGCGATGAAGCTTTTCAAGCGTTGCGATCAGCCTTAATGTCACCGAAACTGCTACAATATCCAGACTTAACAAATCAATTTATTATTACAGTTGATGCTTCAAAAACAGGGTGTGGCGCTATACTTAGCCAAGAACAGCAAGGTTGCGATTTACCTATATGTTTTGCTTCCAAGGCATTTAACAATGCAGAACAAAAAAACCAATAATTGAATTAGAACTTTTAGCAATCTACTTTGCCATTAAACAATTTCGACCATACATTTATGGAACGCATTTTTTAGTAAAATCAGACCACAGACTATTAGTATACCTGTTCAATATGAAAGACCCCTCTTCAAAACTTTCAAGAATAAGGTTAGAACTAGCGGAATACAATTTTACTATTGAATACATTAAAGGAAAATTAAATGTTGGCGCAGACGCACTCTCACGTATAACGATAGACGAAATAAGGGAATCAAAGAAAAGTATTTTGGCAGTACAGACGAGATCAATGACTAGACGAGAAAATGAAATTACACAAAATACAGATAATAACGAAAATGAGAAACAGGCGACATTAAATGTTTATGATAAATTGTCTTACAACTATTCAAAAAAGATACCGCGTATTAGTTCAGAAATTACTTATGATAAATCTAATAAAATTAAAAATTTACGAATTTGTGCACATATTAAACATAAAAAACTCGAGTTACTTAATTATGACTTTGCTAACGAAATAATGAATTTCGATCATTTACTTTCGACGCTTGAAATTGAAGCCAGTAAACACAGAATTAAGGAGATTGAATGGCCAAAAGACGATGAATTTTTCCGTCATTTCACAATTGCTAGCTTAAAAAATCGCGGAAATATAATTTTAAAATCATTTCAAATAATTTTAATAGATCCAGTAGAGACTGTGACTGAACAAAAAAATAAAACTAATGACCATTTATTGCGACGACCCAATATCAGGAGGTCACTGTGGCATGAAAAAATTTTATGCGAAACTTAGAACAAAATATTACTGGAAAAATATGACCCGTGATGTCGCAAAATATGTTAAAAATTGTCAAAAATGTCTTTTAAATAAAGTAAAACCGAAAGTTAAAGAAAAACTTGTACTAACCCCAACGTTGATATTGTTGTTATCGATACAATAGGACATTTACCAGAATCGAAATATGGTAATAAGTTCGCAGTTACCATTATTTGCGATCTCCCAAAATATTTAGTTACTGTTCCAATACCAGATAAAAGTGCTAAAACTGTTGCATCAGCAATTTTTGAAAGTTTTATTTTAGTATATGGCATTATGCACTCTATAAAATGTGATTTAGGGACTGAATATAAAAACGAACTTTTTGCTGAATTAACCAAACTTTTAAAAATTAAACATGACTTTTCGACAGCACACCATCACGAAACTGTGGGAACGATTGAACGGAACCATAGAGTTTTCAACGAATATTTACGCGCTTATTTGAGCGAAACATTTTCTGACTGGGACACTTATTTGAAATATTTCACGTTTTTACATAATCCATCGCCTAATACCGTTTTTGATAACCAATTCACTCCTTTTGAACTAGCTTTCGGCAAAAAAGCAACTTTTCCGAACGAATTGCGAAAAGAAAAGATAGACCCGATATATAATGTCGAAAACTATGCGAAAGAGGTAAAATACCGTATGCAAATCCCAATAGCCAAAGAATTAATTAATAAACATAAAATCCGTAACGAAGATTTATACAATAGGCACGCTGGTCCAGTACAGATTAAAGAAAACGATCTGGTTCTAGTACAAAAAGAACCCACAATCAAGCATGAAAATATATATGAGGGCCCTCACGTTGTAACTAAAGTAGATGGTGTTAACATTACTATTTTTGATAAAAAGAAATATAAAGCAAAGACAATCCATAAAACCCGAATACGAAACATCATATAAATTAATTTTGCAAATTTACAATTACGTATGAATTTTTATATTTCAAGAAAATTCCAAATTTAGCTAAAAACGAATCTTTCACGCCACTTATACAAATATAATGTACTCAGTTATAATGTTTAAATACTAAGCTACATCAAAGAATTAAATTTATATGTAAAAAAAAAAACATGCACAATAAACATACCTAAACGTTAATCGATTGAAAAAAGAAACGGGAAACATAATTTAAATATACAAATGTTAATATATTACACAAATTCATATTATAAGGAACATATTGAAAATGTCCATACTTTGTAAATCCAAATTTCAAAAATTCTACAAGAAGCGAACAAAACCAATATTAAATTTTACCGAAATACATATATTCCATACAAATTGTAAATACATAAGAAAAACTTAAGATTTCACCCAAAGAAACTCTAATCCTTGTTTATTTTGTAATACAAATTATTAAATTAAATTATTAGATTTAGTTAATTAAGACAAAATAATAGCGTCTCTTAGTTCAAGTGGAAAAACTTTTTTTTTGAATTCTGTAAATATCTTCAAATTGATATGGACGAATGAGTTAAGGGGAGAAGGAAATAATCTTTTGATTATGCATCCCATTCCTCCACATCAATTTGCCATCGCCTCTTGGAGCAATAGATTATTGAAAGCCTGATCACCTTACAATAATCTTTCCAAGGGAGGGTGATGTAATGGTAACCCTATCGATATGGCAGCGCTATTCAGCACTGTCATACTGTTGGTACTACTGCCAACCTAAAAACAGTTATTTACCTTCCAAATGGGCTAAGGCGTCAGTTTCTTACATATACATAATTTAATCGAACTCGTACTTTTGACTTGAGCGGACACGCGTTGGAATATAAGATTAAATTTTTGATAAAAAAGAAAGTGTTTTATTTAAACGGAAAGTAGTTGACGCGGGTGAATTTATAATATTGATTACCCACTGGATTCCATAAATTTAATAGTGAGCAGCTATTCGTGTTGGTGCTCCAGCAGCAGGAGCTGCGAGTGTACCAAGTGTACAGGCGCGCACATATTAGTGCCTACACCAAGGTCCGCTATTCACCAGCTGGCGTTGGATCCATTAAAGCACGTAAGGCCTTTTTTATTGAGCTACCGCGAAACCGTAGGCGTAACAACTGTTTTCAATTTGTTTCGAAAGTATGTACCAAAACGTAATATTGTTCATGAAGAACCAACACAATTATGGTTCACTAAAGAGCTTAAAACATTGAAAAATAAAAGTCGCATTCTTTTAAACTGTATAAAAAACTGGCTTACACAGTGATTACATAAAGTACTCGGTTTTAAGGCATAGCTACTTTGCATTAAATAAGAAATGTTTTAGTCATATTTATGTAAAATTAAAAAGAATTTAATTAACAATCCTAAATCATTTTATGGTTTCGTAAATTCAGAGCGTAAGGCACATGGATTTCCGTCCACTATGCACTATCGCAATACTGTGTCTAGCGACAGCCAACTCATTGCCAACATGTTTGTTCAGTTCTTCAGGTCCAATTATTGGGCTGACTCCTCTACGAGTGGAGACTATCCGACTTTGTACGATTAACTCAGCATTTATTCCATTAATTTCTTCCGATGAAGGTTTACACTATTTAAAAACTTTAAAAGCGTAATTTAGGCCTGGACCTGATCATATTCCGACCTGTTTCCTTAAAAACTGCGCTGAGAATATCTGTGACCCTTAAACAACTCTATTCAACTTGTCACTAAAACATGGCGTTTTTCCGTCAGCTTGGAAGGTATTTTTCATAATACTACTTCACAAAAACGGCAGCAGGTCTTCTATACAAAACTATCGAGGCATAGCGAAGCTCTCCGCTATCCCTAAATTATTCGAAGCAATTATTGTTAATCAGGTGACATATTCTATATCTTCTTCAATTTCACAATCTCAACACGGGTTTTCTAAAGGAAAATCTATTATCACTAAATTATTGGAGTTTACAACTTATGTCTCAAACGGTTTTAGAGAAAATGCCCATACCGACGTAATATACACCGATTTCAGTAAAGCTTTTGGCAAAGTATGCCACTCGTTACTCATCCTAAACTCGACCTAATCGGCTTTCAGTCCAGTCTTCTTCAATGGATCTCTTCTTACCTCTCTGATAGAACACAAAAAGTTATTTTTAAAAATTGTTCTTCCAACATCATTTAAGTTTCTTCAGGAGTTCCTCAGGGAAGCCACCTTGGTTCGATTCTGTTACTGATATTCATTAATGATATTTCTTCTATATCTAATAAAATATTTTAAATTTTAATGTACGCCGATGACGTGAAACTTTTTAAAACATTGTCCTCTATCGAAGAAAGGTATTTGTTACAAGCGCATATGAGCAAGATGGTTAGTTGGAGTAATGCAAATTATATGCCACTTAACCTTAAAAATGTAAGGTTATGTGTTTCTCTCGAAAGGCAGTTCAATCAGCTGTTTATTCAATTTCAAATTATAATGTGGAGCAGGTATCCAATTTTGTCGATCTTAGTATCACAAGGATTCGAAGCTCAATTTCAACCTTTATATTAATATTACAGTCAATAAAGCCAAAGGCCTTTTTTGCATTTGCAAAACGATGGTCAAAAGAGATCAAAGATCCTTATGTTACAAAAGCTCTTTTTACCACTTTAGTTATATCTACGGATCTATTGTTTGGAGTCCCCGGTACCAAGTTCATTCAGAAAGGATTGAATCAATTCAAAAACAAAAAAAAATGCTTAATGCATTGCGTGATTTTAACTGGGATTCAGACTACAATCTCCCTCCTTACTCTAGTCGTCTAAAGCTCATAAATTTGCCTACACTGTTAAGTCGTAGAGAAATGCTAGGTATAATATTTATCGTAAAATTAATGACAGGCTTGATTAATAGCCCGGCCCTTCTGGCTGAGATAAAATATAATGTTCCCTCTCGAGTGTCAAGACATTTTCGACCTCTATTTTTGAAGCCATGCAAAACTAATTTTGAACTAAACGAATTATTCCGTGGTTTATGTCATGATTTTAACTCTCATTCCAGCACGTTTGACATATCGGACTCGATTTTTGCTATTAAGAAATCTATCATTTCCACTCTCAATAATTGAAATACNGATCAAAGATCCTTATCTTACAAAAGCTCTTTTTACCACTTTAGTTATATCTACGGATCTATTGTTTGGAGTCCCCGGTACCAAGTTCATTCAGAAAGGATTGAATCAATTCAAAAACAAAAAAAATGCTTAATGCATTGCGTGATTTTAACTGGGATTCAGACTACAATCTCCCCCCTTACTCTAGTCGTCTAAAGCTCATAAATTTGCCTACACTGTTAAGTCGTAGAGAAATGCTAGGTATAATATTTATCGTAAAATTAATGACAGGCTTGATTAATAGCCCGGCCCTTCTGGCTGAGATAAAATATAATGTTCCCTCTCGAGTGTCAAGACATTTTCGACCTCTATTTTTGAAGCCATGCAAAACTAATTTTGAACTAAACGAATTATTCCGTGGTTTATGTCATGATTTTAACTCTCATTCCAGCACGTTTGACATATCGGACTCGATTTTTGCTATTAAGAAATCTATCATTTCCACTCTCAATAATTGAAATACTATCTTTAGCATATCCATTCAGCTGATGAATGTGATTCTGTAGCTGAATAGTTTTAATAAGTTTGAGATCTAGGTCTGGAGAAGCTCGCCAGAGAATGTATTGAAATTTACAATCATTTTTATTCATGAGTACTTGCCTGTATATTTTGGTTACATTTGCGGTGATAGTATAGCTACGGTGACCATCCGTCCTGTATTATACGGGACAGTCCTCTTTTTTGACCCATTGCCCTGGTAATCTATTAATTTTATACGGGACGCCAAATGTTCTGTATTTCTGTTAATGTCCTGTATATGTCCCGTATTCGGTGTTCGGTGTTTCAACGCCTTAATAGCTCATTAAAATGGCATGCCATGAACCAGTTTTTAGTGGTGTTGTATATGTATGATCGTAATTTTCTCCATAAACCGTTATTATTTTCTAACCTGAATGCCTGTGATTGGAATCGAGGGATACATACAGTGGCCAAAATATAAATTAAGACTCAAGGTTTTAGCAAGGTTTGGCTATTTGTCTTTAGTTTATTTAATATTTATTAATTTTTAATGAAAGCAAAGCTCTTTTCCTGTGCAAGAAACTATAAAAATTAATTCTGCAATGTTTCGCCAAAATTTCAAACTTTTTACTTAGGATCTTAAAAAAAAATTGGTTTGTAGTTTTATAGGTCATTAAAATTTAGTGCAAGTGGTAAGTGTTGCTCATTTGCTTCTCTTTTAAAAAGTTGTCGAACATATTTTGTATGAACAAAATGCGTAACAGAGTCAACAAAAAAAACGCCAAAAATTAACGGTAAGTCCTACCGACTTCAAAATTGCACTTTATTATACTAAATTTAACGAATCTTTTTAAAAAGATTTTGCGTGGTAAAAATCTCGAGAAAAATATCCTGCAAATTTGCGATGTTACCAGCGTTAGAATTTCACTACGATCGTAGTAGATTTGCTACGATTTTTGACGAAAATTAGAAATTTACCACGTTACTCCGCTACACACACACGATCTACTTCGGTTTTCTTCCCCAAATAATAAACATCACTTATTGCAGTATTGGAACTCAAAAAATTGTCTTGGGGCCGTTTTTTCAAGTAGCTTTTAAAATTTATGTGGCCTTCAAACACATTTTTCGCTAAAAAAGACTACATGTTTTTTTTTTCAAAGAGAAGAGGTCAAAGAGTGATTGGCTTCCAGTTACACTGTACGTATGTAATTTTTTAACTCTTGAAATTTTCTAAAAAAGAGATTTATAAGGCCATGAAATAGTATTCCAATGTAGATAGAATGCATTTTCTTGAGATATTGGCCTACTAAGTTTTTGATTTTTATTAACTTAGAAGGTATATCTTTGTCATCAAACACAACTTATTTTTAATTTTTGGTGCTTCATTTGTTCAAGCACCCCCTGAAATTTTCCGACGAACGATCCTTTAGAACCCTTCAGGAGTCCTATTTTCAAAAACAAAAAAAAATTGAACTAACGTTCACAAAAAAAAGAGCTTAGAATGTTATATAAGAAGTATTATTTTATAGATGCTAAATAGTATAGTTGCAGGATGCGATTAAAGGCTATTATTATGCATTATTTTATTTAACTAAAAAAGTAAATTATGACGAGCCAATATACATGAAATATATCTACTACGGAATTTTATTTTCCGGTACGATTTTTCACTTCATTTACTCCGATTTAGACTTGCCGTAGTTCTAACCCTGGATGTTACTATAAGATGCTGTTTCAGGCATAATAGATCTGGGATCATTGAATAAGGCTTTAAGATCTGTAGGGTTTTTTGCAAAAAATTTGCAACATTATTTTTTGTCCCGTATTCGGCTCCCATAAATATGGTCACCGTAAGTATAGCGGTACAGACGAAAGCGCAACAACCGCATGTATAACTCAGGTTGGATTGTGGGCCCCACCAAAATGATGCGGTATGTATACGGTGACCATCCGTCCTGTATTATTTGGGACAGCCGTCTTTTTTCACCCATTGTCCTGGTAATTTATTTATTTTATACGGGACGCCAATTGTTATGTATTTATTTTAATGTCCTGTATTTGTCCCGTATTCGGTGTTTCGATGCCTTAACAGCTCATTAAATGGCATTCCTAGGAACTAGTTTTAAGTGATGTTGGTATATGATCCTAAATTTGTCCATAAACAGTTATTATCTTCTAATCTGAATGATCGTGATTCGAATCGAGGAATACATACAGTGACCAAAATAGAAATTAGGACTCGATATTTTAGTAAGTTTTGGCTATTTTTTCTTAGTTTATTTAATGTTTATTATTTATTTTATGAAAATAGAGCTCCTTTCCTAACAAAAACCATATAATTCCGAATTTCCAACTTTGTGCAAAAAACTATAAAAATGAATCTGCAATGTTTTACCAAAATTTCAAACTTTTTAATTAGAATCTTTAGAAAAAAATCTGGTTTGCAGATTTGTAACTTACTAAAATTGAGGAAATGAAGTTCGAGTGAAAAGTGCTGCGCATTTGTTTCTCTTTCAAAAAAAAAAACATGGTCGAACATACTTACTTTATATAAAAAAATTCGTAACACCTTCAACAAAAAAAAAATGTTAAAAATTAATAGTCAGCCTTAGCAACTTAAAGTTGCACTTTATTATACTAAAATTTAACGATTTTTTTTTTTATTTTACGGGGTAAAAATCTTGAGAAATTTATCCTACAAATTTGTGATGTTACTAAAACGATAGTGTTTCAAGGCTAATACATCTAAGATCATTGAAGAAGGCTTTAAGATCTGTAAGCTGTTGTGGAAAAAATTTCCAAAATTATTTTTTGTCCCGTATTCGGCTCTCATAAATATGGTCACAGTAGGTATGTAGTAATGCGGTTCTTTTAAGTTCGATGCTGCAACAACGGACATAAGATCAAGGTGACGAATGTCAGCGAATGCAAGAGGCGTCGTTCAATTGCGAAGAAACGGCGATGAGTGATGTCAAAGGAGTTTCCAAGGCTACTGGGATTGTCCTTGAATGGCAAGCTCACAACTATGCGTCCAGTGGCATCTTGATGTGTTGTGGCTACGAAGTGATCTACACAAACGTGATATTCACCTTCATCGGTTAATGTAGTATTGGCTAGCAAATTCCAAGTTGAGGTATAGATTTCGTCATCAGGCTGGTAAGCAATGTGTGATGTGATACCGAGCTGGAGCGAAAGTTCAAAGACTGATGTGCGCGACTTGATAGTTGTAGTGGTTCGTGCCTTAAGATTAGTGAGTGAGTCACCAATACTGCGTATGCCGATGTGATGCCTTTCCCGACGTAGATGAAGCCTTTGAGCGAAGTCGTCGGTTAAAAAGTTCACTTGGGAACATGAATCGAGCAGCGCTCTTCCAAGTTTGTACGCACCTGTTGAGTCTCTGACTAGGACCGCAATCCGATGCCTCCATGTGTGAATGTGTAGCTGCCAGCTGGTTATATGTTTGAAGTAAGGGCGGGTAACTCTGTAAATTTTGGTGTGCTGACTCAGTAACTCCAACTCACTCTAATGAGTCAGCACAGTGAGCTGGCACAAGTGTGCTATCGCACAATTGCTATGTACATCGAAATTATTGATGATGTTAGTAATTGAAATCGATTTAGAAAAGGTTATCCTTAGCTTCTGTTCGTAGCTGGCCGGCAAAATTTTAGAAAGCTGATTTCAACTGGTGAGTTCATTTGCAAAATAATTCCCTACTTAGTTTTGCTTGAGAGTTGTCACATAAGAATCTGTTAAATGGGCTATGCATGTAAGCGGTTACCCAACGCATAGCACTTCACATGTAGAATTCTGTTTGGTTTTGATTTTTACGTAAAAATGGTATAGCAGTGCAAGTATGCATAACTGGGCTATTCGCCTTGCTTCTTTTTAAATTTAGTGGTTGTATATTCAATTGATGGTTAGTCTAGTGATACCATCTATTATGGTACTTTTTGGAAGATCGTACAGTATGAATGTGTGAGCACAGTTCTAAACAATGCAAGCCGCACCGAGCTATGCAGTGTCAGCACATCAACTGAGTTACCATATCGGCTCTTTAGCATACTGAGCTATACATTGTCAGCACATAAACTGAGTTACTGAGTTACAAATTTTTTCAGAGGTGAGTCTGAGCGTGCGGCACAGTTCTAAGAGTCAGCACAGTAACTCAGCACAGTGCTGAGTTACCCACTACTAGTTTGAAGTCTGCTTAAAGAACGCGATGTCGACGATTGCGGTGCTTGGAAATATTGTGGTGAGGCAGTTGGCGTTTGAGATGGGAGCGCAGTCGGTGATGCGTTGTCATGATGCAGCAGCGTGCTTCGATGCAGCAGCGTTCTTCGATGGGCACTGTGCCGTTCTGTGACCGTTGTTCAGGCAATTGATGCAGAGGTCGTACTTCTTAACGGCATCAAAGCGCTGATTTGTGGTCGTTTCCTTAAATTGAGAGCAACCAAAAAGTCTATGCTTGGAGCTGGAACATAAAACACAACGAGAATTAATAATAGCAAATGAGGAGTTTTAGCCACGATTGGCGATACGATTATGCTTGCCGGAATCAGAATCATGCTGCAAGGATGGGTCGGATGAATGTAGGAACTGATAGTGACGTTCCAAAACTTGTGTGCACTATGACCAGGATAGAAGCGATTTGTAATCGAGCGATTCATTCCACTTGTTTCGAGTTTGCTTCCGATCACTATATAAATCAGCATTGCTCGTGCGATATGGGAACTCGTGCCCATTGATTGAAACAAACTGAAAATGGCCGATTCATTGTTAACTAAACTGCGCAGCTGTTGATAGTTCCAGTTATCGGCTGACTGTAGCGTAAATAGCGAAGCGATGCCCTCCAAAATCAGAGTAGTTTTGTCGAAGCGTTCTCTGAGTCTATCTAGGGCTTTCGGGTAATTCTCGCTAGTTACTTTGTTATGGTACGCATACATTGGGAGCAGCAGTGAATGCAGGCGGCATGACACAAGTGCACTATGGCTAGTCATGTCGGATGGGCTGGGTTCTTGCATTCACTACAGTTTCCTGCGCCATAGCGGAGAAACAGTCTTGCCTGTAAAACGTCTTCTTCCGGCATGGCCGGAAATTACGGACGGACACTAAAAAAAAAGTATTCAAAAATTCTAAGAAAAACAGTTAAAAAAAGCTGAAAAGCCGTTAAAATTAAATACTTAAAACAAAACGGAAAAGCAAAAGAAAAAAATCAAGAACTAAAAGAAAATGAAAAAAACTAAAACCTACGGCCGAATATAAGGTCGCCACCGATGTTGTTGTGACGCCCGGTGCTGGCCCCCCCTCATCCATGGCTACCGTTGCACCCTAATGTCGGTAGCCCCATCCGTAAATCCCTATATGCCTTCCTAAATAACGATATGAGTCAGCATTCCCATTTGGTATTTATAAATTTATTCAAAATTCATTTCTTACATATAATTTCTAAAACTAATTAATCTAAAGCTAAGTCCTAACATCTAACAGAAAGTATTCTTAACTCTAAAGTATAAGGAAAGTAAGATAAAAAGTATGTCCGGTAGGTACGTCAGGTAAGTATAGGTAAGTGTAAGGGCCAGTTTTTCAGTGCCAGTTCAAGCTTAGTTTAGGTAAATTGAGTTTAAAATGAAAAGCTGGATGACATTTGACTGGCTGATCTTAGTTTAAACCAGCCAGATCGGGCGTTAAAACTGAGTTTAAATCACGGCCGTGCACTGAAAAACTGGCCCTAAGTATCAAGGTAAGTCTAATTCTAAGGCCGGTTCCACGAAATTTTTAATTGGAGATTTAACTCTTACCTAATTTTAATTGTAATTTTTGTTTAATTTTCAACGCGACGACTAAATGCGTACTAAATATGCAAATTTAAACGCAGATATGAAAAGCGGTCTGCAGATTATAAGAAAAACGTGTATGGAACCGGCGGAGGTCCTTCAAAAGAACCAGCCACTGACGAATTCGACAAGTTGTTAAAAGATATTTTGCCAGAAAAGTAAATACAGGGGATGATTTCCAAATACGACAGCGACTTCATATCCACAGAAGAAAAATATGAAATTTTGGAGTGTTCAGGTTAATATATACCAACAAAGAAATATGTATACGTTTCTGATTTGCAGGCCGTGATTTAAGTCCGTTGCATCACGTCAGCCCAACATTTTTAAACGAAGCGAACAACTGATTCATCGTCAAACAATGCAGCAAGAAAATGGTATAAAAGCTCAAATTGGCTGATAAGTAATACAGATACTACAATGACTGATTACTTGGACTTGCAAGAGGAGGCTACTTTGTCGACAAGCAATAATATTTGCATTTCAACCCCAACATTCTGGAACAGGTTATATTAATAAAATATATATATTAGCCATTAATTTACTATTTAAATATATTGACTACCTTTATTTATAAAATGTGTGTACACTATCATAAGCCGTCATCGATTCGCCAACAGTTAGCAAGTGGCGAAACGAACGAACTCAATGAGATACAACCAAACTCGCTATCGTCTATCCGTGCTAACTAACTTTGTTGTTGCTTTCACATGCAAAATTCTTCTTTAAGCGATCCGAACTCAAACATAGCGAGCGAGAAGTGGGGAATCGATGACGGCTATTGGTTAATTAGTTTTCGCTTTCAGAATCTTCGCTGGCCTCAAACTATTCCTTTGTCACATCTTTGACAACGGATTTAGAGGGTAACAGCAGCTTTATTGTGTCTGGGGAAAACGATTTGATATTTTTTCTTTTTTTGGTCATGAACCAAAATACTGCTTAAAAACGAGTCCGAGCTCATCAACAGCCGGTTATATATGTCACGGTTACATACTACACGAGAAAACTTCCGGGAATAATTTTCTCGGTAGTGTTTGTTGTGGGCCTCTTGAGCCTCCCCGATAATTGTCCTATTGTTAATAAGGAATTAGTATCTTGTGCATTGTGGGTGTCATAGGATGCCATGCCGTCGTCGATTCGCCACTTCTCGCTCGCTATGTTTGAGTTCCGGTCGCTTAACGAAAAATTTTGCATGTGAAAGCAACAACAAAGTTAGCTAGCACGGATAGACGATAGCAAGTTTGGGTGTACCTCATTGAGTTCGTTCGTTTCGCAACTTGCTAACGGATGGCGAATCGATGACGGCTAATAATCAATTGTAGCGCATTTCCTCTTACTATGCATATGCCTAAATGTATGCAACCATTTGGCAAGCGAACACAGGGTGCTTCTAATGAAAATAAAAATTTTATGCTGAAATACACATGCTAAGCCCTTCGAAATTTTGTGCTGGGATATGCGTTACAGCTTCGCAAATTTTACCCCCACCGAAACCAAAGATGTATACACATCAAAAGGTTTTTTCTTAACAGCGGTCGTCCCTCGGCAGGCAACGGCAAACCTCCGAGTGTATTTCTGCCATGAAAAACAACTTCTCATAAAAATACAATCGCCGTTCGGAGTCGGCGTAAAACTGTAGGTCCCTCCGCTTTGTGTGACAACATCAAGGCGCACGCCACAAATCAGAGGAAAAGCTCGGCCAAACACTAACATATGTGTAAGCGCCAATCTATTATTATTATTATAAATTAGCAGACTTTTCGTGTTGTTGCTGGGTAAAGAAGTATACTTCGTAAAGTTTGTTTTTTGTCTTTTTCGCCAATATTTCTCAGTAGTCATAATTAGACAAAAACAACGCTTCTCCGATTCCCATTAGACTATAATCTATGGATATAGGCTCAGTTAAAAAAAAAACCGGATCATGTTTAAAGTACATCCATCCTTTTTATTTATGTTTTAAATAAAATTTATAAAAAAACTACAAATGAGTGATGTAACTTTTTTTAGGTACAATCTGTCTCATTTAGGTACATCCATTTTATGATATTAGGTACAATCTGAAATTTCAATTTTTCATCCCTGCTTCATGGTATGTATCTGTGTTCGTATGGAAAAGTAGCTTATGTCGAAAGGCTAGCTTTAGTATAAATCGGCATTCGAAGCATACGATTGCGAATGACTCACTGGCACAAATAAACGTGCAAGAAATAGTTCCGATACTAGCAAGTCAGTATTCTTATTAAGTCTCATCAAAAAATTTATTGTCGTTTAAAGAATAAAGGGAATGCCGCATTATACTAAAGCCAGGCTTTCGACATAAGCTACTTGTCCATACGAACACAGGTATATACATAAATATGTTTTTATAATCTCAGCCTTTCAAAAAGCTTATTTGTTTGCAGGAGTTATTGAAAAAGAGTTTGAAGCTTGGGAAAAATGTACACCAGTTAAACTAAAAACGTTTAAAAACAAAAACTGTGCCTTTATTCTGGAGAAGCAAAGCAGTCAAGTTGGACTAAATTTGCGGGAATAAAAGCGAAATGGTCTGAATCAAAAATGAAAAAGGAATTGGAGTTTGCCAAAACCGAGCATTTGTTGCATGAGCTACAAATAAAAATTCTTCTGAGAAGCATAATTTGGAAATGTGTGTACTTCAAGAGAGTATCCAAAAAAATCAAAAAATAAGTAATTGATCTTTATATACAGTCCAGGTAAAAAAATAGTACCTCAACATTTTCACCATTTTTTAACTATGTTATTTAGTTTATTTAATGTTTACAAATTTTTTATAGAAGTCTCGCTCCTTGTAGAATAAATAACATTCAAATCCGCGTTTCACTTCTTGTAAGAAATTATTACAACTCAACCAATCTCAATCAAAAATTCAAACTTTTAATATGAATTTATATAATAATTCTTGGTATCCAGTTTTATAGTCCAGTAAATTTTAATAAAAAGAGGAGCAAATTTAAAGCCGGAAAATAATCGAGGCTTTTTAGTTAATATTTTAAGAAAAATTTTGGATATACAGTTTTGTAGCCCATTTGATACAAAGTATGCTCGGCAAAGTTTTAATATGAAAGAAAATGCATGACACCGCCAACCAAAAAAATTGTCAAAAATCAACGGCATTTTTCAGCCACTTAAAATTTGCACTCGACTATACTAAAATGAAATGGGCTTAAAAACTGTTACTCAAATTTTTTTCTTAAAATACTGTCTTATTCACAGCTATTCGTCGCACGCCTTTTTTGACTTTTTTATTTGTGTAAAATTTTAAAATGTCATTTACACCGGCATCAGAACTCAAACTTGAACTTCTTGTATTAAAATTTAATGGTTTTTAAAACTGCGAACCGAAAATTATTACGAAACTTCACATTAAAAATTTTAAATTTTAATTAAACTTTGTTGTTTTATTCAACAATTTTTTTATGAGCTCGAGGCCGTATTAAATGCAAACTTATTGTGGAAAAGCAACAATAATTTGAAAAAATGGTAGAAGTGATAGCTATTTCGGAAATCACCACATTTCCTCATCAGACTTCTTTCAGTAGGATTCGAACCGACGATCACCACTGACTCAGCCAGTTGTCTATGCACTGTGCTAAGCTTGTCTTGTTAATTCTTCTTGCTTATTTTCCACTATTTCACTTTGCTAAGCCAACTACAATCAAGCGCAGCTATTCCGCTGCAATTCACTTGATCATGTGGTTGTTGGTTTTGTTGGTTTTTGTTAATGTTTGTTGTTTTCATAATTTTTTATGAAGTTTGAAATGTGGATTGGAACGGTGTGCATTTTTTAATGATTTAGACTTATATAAAAATTAATAAACGTTAAGTAAACAAAAGACAAATAGCCAAACTGGTCCTAATGTTGGTGCTATAATGTATGTCTTGCAGCGGTTCTGAGCAATTTTTTTTACGCGTTTAACGTACCTGCCAATGAAATATGCATGTGGCTCATTCCACGGTAATCGATACCGAATGAAACGAAAATAAACTAAATAATATGACTGACTGTATTATTTCTAATAAGTAAGAGTAAATAAATCTAACTTTCAAGACTGAAAGCCAAAATTCTGAAATTTATCTCAAAATCAGATATTTTTTTACTTTAGGTTGTACCATTTGCAAACCCATATGAGAGGTTAATTTTTTTCAAAATTTACAAGACTGATTTTCGTAGTCTATTACCTTGTTCGCCTTGTTTAAACCGTCAGTGGAGACACAAATTCGTCAGCATTGTAACGGCGTAATTTTCAAAATTTTGGGCAAGTACTAAATATTTTATTATATATTGAAGCAAAGCATATTTAAATGTCACGCCCGTCACAAGATACACAAAATAGTTTTTTTTTGAAGGAAAACACATCTTGGACAGCGTAAAAAAGCTGACCAAAGTAACGCTATGACACAGGGAAATATGTGCGAATTGCTTTTAAGTATTTATATGCTTTTATTTTCGAAAAAAGAACCGGTTATGTTGGTCACGCCCGTCACATGTCACACCCGTCACAATTTAAAGTTTGACAAACTTCAATAAATTCGGCCAAGGACTGCTCCCGTTACTTATCAGCTAATCTGAAATGTGTCATATATCTGTTTGTGATCAGGGATGATAAAGCTAATCATAAAGATATGTTGCTCGGGCGATGGGAAAACTTAAGCTATGCTGTCACGGATAAAAAGATATCATTACTTCGCTTGCATGGTGTACAAATACAAGTGAGATATCTTAGCAATAGACGTCATCCTGGGCCACAGCTGCGATCATCTGTTTTTTAGAGTTGCTTATTTTGGTCTAAACTGCGCTTTTTTGACCTGAGTTGCATTAAATAGTCCCTTAAAACTTGGTAGTATTTGTTGTTCAAATGGTAACATATATGCCCAAAACCTGAAAAATATTAGATGATTGCTTTTTAAAAATGCTATTTATAAAATTTCGTTTTGATTGCGACATTAGAAATATTCAGATTATAAAAGTTTTTCACATATGTTTTAAGATTTTAAAGCTTTAAAAAAGTACGGTAGAATGCAACAATGTGCTTGAATTTGTTTGCATCTTCGTCAGCTTGTTCGTTTGCGGACTAGAAAAATGGCGAACAGCCATTAAAATACTGATTCAAAATACACATCTTTCACTGGGCACACAAATGGGTGCGCGCAGCAATATTCAGCCTAATGGTAAGTTAATTTCATCGTGCGGCGATGACAAGTTAAGAATTTGCGATACATTTTCAGGCGAATGTGTGCGAACGTTCACCGGGGGAAGAGGTATGGGACGACAGCTGGCATGGCATCCAGACGGTAATCTGGTGGCTTTAGCATTAAGTTGTAACCGCGTTAAGATATTTGACATAGCTGAAGGCGAGCTAATACAGTGCATTCGTCGCCGGAGAATGATGTTGCATTTCACCCAAGTGGAAATTTCTTGGTGACTGGGGGCGATGACGATACAATAAGATTGCTTGATTTATTAGAAGGCCCATCAATTTATACACGGTAGTAGTGCACTTTAGCGGAACCATATAATATAAATTGTTTCCTGTATTCAACAGTTGCTCGTTTGGAAATCTAATTTGCATACATTTGATGCCAATAGCTCTCGCAACAAACAAGCCAGTTCTCAAAGAGTCCAAATTGATTTTAGTCATGCAACAGCTCCACATAACTCCGCCATAGACACATCAGTTGCTGGAGTACCAAAAAGCTGTGATGACAGTATTTTCATTGATCCACGACAATCGGTGGCATATGGAATGCGTGATAGAAATTGTCTGGTGCTTGATAGCCAATGTACTACAGAGTGAAAGCTGTGATAGAAATTTTTCTTAAATTTCCATCTTTTATTTGCAGTTACATTAAGAAGCTCATAGAGGACAGAGCTGTTGGTGAGGAAGGTGTCGAGTTACTGCAGTACTGCAACTGGAAAAATCCGCATTTCGCACGTGCCCCACT
>NW_016162779.1:38447-40660 GCF_001687245.7 Rhagoletis zephyria | reverse complement strand
ACATCGTAGCCGGTGTCGATGTCCATGACGGTGTCGCTGTCGCTGAGCTAGCTGCTGCTGACCGTAGCAACTCAACAGTAAAATTGCCGCACAAACACTCAAATTCATGCCTTAGACTAGAATAGCTTCGATATACACACACACTCCTACACATTATTATGGTTAAATACCCCATGATGCATACCTACAAGTAATATAGATATAAATTTTCCGGCACACCAATGATCCGAGGCCAATTTGAAGTGTTGGAAATTATGTTATGCCCTGCCATTGTTTGATGTGTCTGTAGGGCAAGATTATTGAGCGCAGCGCTCAAATGGCACTAACTTACAATAGTTATGTGCACACAAATATGTATACACATACACTTGCCCATACATACAACAGATGCACACCAGCTACTACTAGCTGTGCTGGCATAGGAACGCGTATTGATATAATATCGATGGGTTAAACGTTGTGCTGCTCTATTGCGCGTACTTCCACTTTTATGTGACTGGATTTTTCAGTCTTTTATTTTCATCTTTTTGTTTTGAGAATTTTTTCTATTTTTAGCATGCTTGGCGTGTCTGTTGAATAACATGCAGACCGTTAAAATTGAGTTGTTTTTCATTGATTCAGTGAATGGGAAAATTTGCATTGGCTTATTTGAAGACAATGGAAATTAGTTATAATGTCATTCGAAATTAATTTCTTAATAAAAGAGTAAAAAGAGTATTGCGACATTGCGAATCGGGTTTAGTAAAATCTAAAAAAAATAGACCTCATACTGATTTTAAGTTTTTCGCAGATTTTTCCTTTAAGTGGTAATGAAATCATAGGAAATATTTTGATATAATTCTTTGTTAAGAACTGTACTTGCGTCTTTACCCTAAGTATTTATACATACAGTATTGACCGATACAATAGCACCCCCATTTCAAAGTGATATTGTTTGCCACTCATGTTTATTTATTTAGTTTTTAGGAATTTTAAATTAAAATACAGTTTATTCTCTAAAAAAATCCATATAAACCCAAGTTTAAAACTTTGTACAAAACTACAAAAAAGTGCGAAAAATTTTCACCAATATTTCAAACTTTTTCCTCAGAAGTGTTAGAATTTTTTTGAATACGCAGTCTTATAGCCCATTGAATTTTAGTCTAACCCTATGCAAGTTTCAAGAGGCCAAAAATTACCATTGATTTTTTTAGAATTTTTTCGCCGAAGATGTTGCGGGTTTCTTCCATAAAAAAATAATTTGTGTTTATTAGTTATACTTATGGAAGCAAATATGACAAAAAAAATTCTGAAAAGTCAACGGTAATTTTTAGCCACTTAAAACTCGTACATTTTGTAACTAAAATTTAATGGGATAGAGAAAAAAAGTTGACATTTTGGTGAACATTTTTTGCATTTTTTAATTGTCTTTTACAAAGTTTAAAACTTGGGTTTGTATGAGGTTTGTTAGAGAATGGAGTGTATTTAATTGAAGATTTATAAAAATTAATAATTAAACATAAGTGGCAAACAATATAATTTTGAAGTGGTTGGGCCAATGATATGGCCTAGTTAGGAGTAAAAAGTTGCCAAGTCCATCTTTTATGAAAATTCATATTTTGATACAGGAGGTTAGAGAAATTAAAAACTTGCCAAAAATCAACCGTAAAACTCAGCCACTTTAAACTAGCACTTTATACTAAAATTGAAATACATTTGCATACTCAAAATATTTCTAAAAACTCGAGTTTAAAGATGCGAAAATTTTACGAAAATTTGTTGATTTTTTTCAAATGTTGCACGGAGATTAAAACTTGGATTAAATGGTTTTTGTTAAAGAACATACAATATTTTTATAAACAAATTTCAAACAGCAAAAAATATTAAGTTAGGTGGTGAAATCTTGTCAATATCTGAGTGTCATAAAGTTGCATATGATAAGCAATATACGAATTCCTATAAGAAGTTCACTATCATCACGCTTAGCGACTGATGGGCCCAGAAAACGTTGTAATTCGACGGATGGAGTGGTGCAAAAAGATTGTTGGTGTCATAGGGGAAGCTTCAGAAGCCGAATATATCTTTTCTACGTCGAGGTCGAGTGCATATGAATAACAACATTCGAGGGACGAGAGTCAATGAAGGCTGTGGCGGATTCTCTGTGAACGTCCTTCACGGTTTTCGATACGCCACGGCATCGGGTCCTATGGTAACTTATCTTTTCAAGATATCTA
>NW_016162779.1:0-36005 GCF_001687245.7 Rhagoletis zephyria | reverse complement strand
CGACAGGTTTGGAATTTTATCTTTGAAACGCCACACTTTTCTTTGAAATCGCTTTATTAGTTCTCGTGCAATAAGCGTTTTTGTGAAGCTCTAAAAATTACAACTACAACATTTGAACATAGCCCCCATACCTTAAGGTAAGACGTATTCTCCGTCAAAAAAAAAAAACAATGAAAAAATTTCCTATCGAAAAAACTTCAATGCAAAATATTTCCGTGAGTCACTGTACCTGCACCTATGTATCTATACCTTAACTCTAGTTCGTTTGTGGATTTTAAATCGATTACTCCTTTTTGGCTTTTGTGCGCTTTTTTTTTGCTCTATATTGTTTATGTTGAAAAATCAAGCAACAACGAAACATCGATAGTGCAGTGCAGTTATGTACTTAAATAAATATGTATGTACGTGTGTTTACGCCTAAGGATAGTATCTGTTGCGTGTTCAAATATATTTACGGATTTCTCAAACATATTTGTTTGTGTTTGCTTTGGGTTTACCAGCCAGCGTGGTTTGTGCGTATATTTATGTATTTAGGAGTCTACGACTGCCTTATGTTTATGCATTTAAATACGCTTTTTAAAGCAAATCGTTTTATACTTCTATTTTGAACGTGATCAAGTGAGCATGCAAAAAATTTCGATTTTAATAGAACCTGATTAGAAATTAGGACGAATTTAAATTTAACGCTATTCTAACCTGGGAAAATTCTGTATCAAAAAATAAAATTTTTATTTAAAGTTATCACACTGCCTTATTCATTCCGAAATGGCAATGGGAAGCCACTGTATCTACATCCACCAGGAAACAGCTTCTATAAAAGGGATCAGCTGTGTCACAGCCACAGAGCCGCTAAACTTAAACGTCAAAGGTGATATTGATAGCACATTTAAGTTAAAAACTAAAGCACATACATACATATCGAGCTATAGCCGCCAAAAAGATGTAAGCGATATTTGTTTTGCAGAACGAAAATTTTGAAAACTATGTCGCTTACATCTTTTTGGCGGTTACTGGCTAACCAGAATGATATGGTTGTGGTGTATTATTGCTGATATAGCTAGCGAAATAGCTTGTGGCTGTGGTGCTACATTTTTGTTGGCCAGTTAAAGCTCGATATGTACATAAGTACCCACACACATAAAAATTTACATGAAATATAGCTTTTGATTTTATTGAATCGATTTTATAAAATCAATACAACTAAAAAATATTAATAAATAGCAATAAAGTAGACCCAATTTAATAATATGCTAATAAATATTTGCCACGACCAGAATTTTATGTGAGTTAATATTTGACCAGCGCCGTCTGTCATTCAATATTCGAAGAAAAGGACAACACCTGTCTTTCTACTTTTCTTAATACTAACTTAATAATAATGGCAGGGGTTATGGTAATGGATATCTTAATTTTAGTGTCCGCCAGAACTCGAATTTTTAGCCGCAACCGAACCCGAACAGAACACTCAGCTTATTTCCTGAAGTTCGGACGAAAACGAACCGAACCCGAAGTTCTTAGAGTAAAAATTACAAAGCTTGAATAAAGCGGGCTTTTCCGAAAGGCGAATTGCAGGAAGAATTTCTGAAAGCACTTTTTAGCTGTTCACACAGCGAATAGCAGGATTTACACGATCAAACATGTGTGACTACACGGTGTAATGGCTATTGATGTTGGATCATGTAAACGTTTAAACCATCGCTCGACGCACATCTGGGATGGTTAACAAAAATTTTAGATTTCTTAAAGTTATTTTTGCCTCAACCGAAGTTGTCACACATGTTGGATTGCGGAAACCCCGGGAATGAATTTCTCACAATCTTTCTTATATATTATAAATTTGAAGATTAATTTATTATTTATAACTAAACAATTAATTTCCGAATTTAATTTAAATGCATTTCTGATATTCTATTCAAATTATCTTTATTTCTTCTCACAAACTCGCGATCAGTGTCACATGGCAACTCTCGACTAGTTTGACATCACTTGCAGCAGAAACAAAAACTGCTCTCAAATGCAGTCACATTTTGCAACTTGTATTTGTGTAGCTGATTTCCGAAATGTGTCAGGAAGTAACATGTGGAAATAAAATATTTCTTTCTCAATTTGACATCGAATCGCGTGGAAAATTTTGAAATATTGCCACGCCTAACATTCTCTTATAAAAATAAATTTTTAAAACTTAACTTGCCAAAAGTGGTATCGGGCATAAAAATTTCGGGCAGAAAATAAAATTAAAGCAACAACAAGAAATAAGTAGTTGCCATAAAAATAAATCACAGAAACGTTACAGAGACACTCAAGTTAAAAAAAAATTATTTGTATACATTTGTAAATAAATTTTGTACAACTTTCCGGCCAATGTCAACCGAAACCTAACCGAATCTGAGCCCGAATTTCATGGGCGAATTGTTCGGTAACCGAACCCGAACCCTCGAGCGAACAGTAGTTAATTGTAACGGTAATGGTATTTGTAATTTTAATTTAAATGGTAATGGTAATGGTAATGGTAATGGTATCTGTCTTCGTATTCGTATTCGTACTCAACTTTATCTTCATCCTAGTGTTGTATTACTGTTGATCTAAGTCTTCGTCTCCGCATTCGTCTTCGGTTCGTCATCTTGTTCATGTTCGTTTTCGTACTCGTCTTCGAGTTCATCATTTTTTTCGTGTCCGTCCTCGTCTTCGTATTGCGCCTCGTATCCATCTTCGTGTTTGTAGATAATGGTAATGGTAATTGTAATGGTAGTGGTAATGGTAATGGTAATTGTAATGGGAATGGTGTCGTAATGGTAATACTATGGTAATTGTAAAGGTAGTGGTAACGTAGTGGAGGAAGAATTTCTCTACATATAGTGCTTCGCCATGACTAACAGCTTTTTAATAAATAAAAAAGTCTTTCTTCATCGAGTCGACTACACATTTTTTGAAAGCCGTTACTTACTGTCACTCAATGTGGTAAGGGGTTAACCCACTTCACCGTCTAATCTAAGCATATACTAATACATCGACCTTGTATCTCCGTCAAATGCTGCAAAACATTTTCATTTTGAATTTCTTTAAACTTTTGCTTTAATAAATCTTCATTGCCTGCTCTACAAACACAACTTTCCCAAGTATCGTTATGAAATATTCGAGTACTTGGCTAATTTCACTTTCCGTTTTAAATACTAGATTTTCTCTGTGTGTTTGTACTCCCTTTCGCTTCAATCCCTTCCAACTGTTTCCGATTGCCGTTTTGCTATTTAATCTTACCGAATGTAATTGTAGACATTGTCAATGTGTTGTTGTTATTGCTTTGTAGTACTTGCCATGATTATGGTTGAGTGTTTGTAGAGCCGAGTGTTAAATGTTGAATGTTCTGTACTCTTCAGCTAAGCCTGAGCCGAACTAAATCTGTACGGAGTGGAGTGGAGAGCAGAGGCAAAGTAAGTTGCAATAAGTTGAGCAAAGGATGAGATTGCATTAAATTGCACTTCCCCTAATTTGTCACAACCCGGGCAATTTACAATAACAATGAGAGTAGAGAATTTATCGCAGCAACAAATGGCGAATTGTATAAGACAATAATAGAGCATGAACGATGAAGGAGGAGAAGAAGACGAAGAAGAAGAAGAAGGCAAGGAGTGAGACATGCTTGATGGCATGCCAAGCCGCAGGAAGAGAATGTCAGGATTAAGCGTAAATTTTCACTGACATTGATTTGTTTGTGTTTCGTTGAATTGTTATTGTTTTATGTGTGTGTGTGTGTGTGTTTCTGTTTAATTTTACACACTTATGTAGGTACATTCGTACGTTCGCCTGGCCCTTGTCGTGCTTTACTAGCGCGCAAGTTGCCGTTATTAAGTTTATTGTTGCTATCAGGGCTGCCGACTTGGCTCAAATCGTGTCATTTAGGCCCTATTTTACTTTAAAGGGCACTTAATTTTTTAATTTGCGAGTAGTTACTTCTTTTTCTCAATTAAAATTTTCTAATTTCTAAAGGTTATTCAAAAAGTTTATCTTATTTTATCATTGCACTTTTGTTTTAGAAATGTGGTTCTTATTTTATTGCTAAGTAGAAGGGATTTGGAACTTTTATTTTTCTATATGGCACATTTTGGCACTTTTTTATCCTCAATATGGCACCACATAATTAAGGATAGTTGGCAGCCCTGGTTGCTGTTGCTGTTGCTGTTGCAATCGCTGTTGATTGTTGTCAAAGATGCTTCCGTTATCATTACTTCCTGCTGCTCGCAACTTCGCTTCTTACAACAATGCGCCATGTAATGTTGTATGCATGTACATATGTACATCTCTGTTTACGTTTGTATGCATTTGCTGTTATGTTGGCAGATCAGCAACTATCACTTCTATTGTTGTTGCGTAGTTTTCATCATTGTTATTGTTGCTACTGTCGCCGGTGTCATTTCAACAGTAGACAATGGTCGAAGACTTACGACGTAAAACACAGGTCAACATTTGCTAGAAAACTGGGATGCAGCTTCATACTACGCTTACAATGGGATGCCGCGGTTGGAGCTACGTGAATACAATTATAACAACAATGTATTTGACTGACTATAACAAAAAGCAACTATGTATGTATCCAATTGGAGTAAGAAATGAAACAACAAGCGGAGATTAACAATGCAGGTGGAAATGAAATGAAAACATGTAGGTGAATGGACTATCCAACGGCGGCTGAATTGAAGCAAGCGAAAAGCAAGCGGCAGAGAGCGAGCGATGGCCTGTTTCACAAAGGGGAGGCTTGAGTTAAAAAGAGCAGACGAATTATCCTAAAGGCGCACTTTGGATGAAGAGTTTTCTAAAGCGGCAGCTTAAATTTTAAGAAAAAAATTTCGTATACGTAAGGGGGCTAGAATGGAAGTAGAGAAGGCGAACATGCCGATGAGCAACTTATTAGCAAAGTAGATACTGTGTCATTTTGAAGAAAAGTGAGATGAAAATTAACCAGAGATCCTACTGATAATTCATTGTCTGAATTTCTCTTTTTTATTTGGAGCCAGAACCCCGATTATTTCAGTTTGTTTTTAGGAAAATATGTTGCAAAATAATTATCGAGTAAAGAGTAAAGAAACCGAGCATTACATATTACTCTTGACAGCGGCTTTTTGGATAGCCATAGGAGTTAGACATACTCTGGGAGTACATAGCAGTGGTACGGCCGATAATATGTTTGGGTTCCCTGGTCGGATCTATTAGTCAAAGAGCTACAAAGGTAATGACAACTTGCCGTATGGAAGCCCTAAATGCTATTAAAAATCTGCAAGTTTTTCTATAACGAGCTCTTTCGAAAACTGTGTATATGCATGGGTGGAATGATTGGATATTGAAGACAGGATAGCGATTACACACGAGCTAAAATACAGACCCACAGGCTCTTAGGGGGTTTTTCCAATCTAGACCCGACTGCCATCAAAACTTAATATCACCGCCTGAATACATCAATCCTAGACCGGAACCGGAGCCCCAGGGAGAGATAAGAAAGTTCTATCTTCCTGGCGTTGCAAGCGTTTTTCAGGTAGAAGTATTAGCTCTCGCTGAAAGCAGTCTTCTTGTAAAAAGTAGTAGATTATGCCACCGTCAAAGTGAGTGGAACGCCATTTTCTTTCTCAGCTGGGAGGGTATTATAGCTTTGACTAAGAAGTGCAGAACTCTTTTGAACACAGTTTGTGGTCAATTCACCGCTAAATTCCCGGAAGTCAGTCGATAGATGAATTATCCAGGGTTCTGTAGAATCTGCAGTAAATTGACAGGTAACTATAAGGCACCCTTTGTGCAGATATCTAGCTTCAATAAGGGGCAGGAGTGGCCTACTGGGAGCATTTGATTTCATATCGTCGCCACATTAGTCTGATTAGGTCTAAATCACGCTGCCTGCTTTTAAAATAGTCATACGGGGTCTATGAGAGTTTTTCTCTGACAAAGCATGCTCAAAATATTCCGAATAGTTGAAGAATTTATAATCTTGAAAAAAAACCTGAAATTCCGAAAAATTTTACAAAAAAATCTGCTAGAAAAATTTTAGATGGGTTCTGCTTTAATTTTCGCCATAAATAATAAAAATTATATGCAATCGTGAATTGAAAGTTTTAAGAAATTGCTCAAGTGCTACCTTTACAAAATCATTACGACAATATTTCACTTTTTCTGTGGAAGTTACCAGTTATTGTTAATACATACATACCTACGTATTTTTTTAATTCTCAATTAAATAATTGATATTTGAGCACGAAAAATGAAATTTTGTTGGCTTACAAACAAAATGAGTAATTAACGAGCAACTATTCATCGGTATGCAAATTATTTTCACTACTACTTACTACAATTCCCATGCCATTTCTATAGTAAAACTACTGTTATTTTTGGACTTCTTTTACTTTTATGCTCAGTCATGCTTCCGTTATTGTAGCTGATGACCGCAGTGGGAGCAACAATGCAGGATTTACCATAATCCATTGGGATAGCGTGAAATGACGGCAGTTAATTAGTACAAGTGGTTGAGTTGTTGTAACAAAACGTTTTTACATTTACTTGTTACAACAATCGGGGATCTGTGAATGGGTTGAAACTGTCTGTTTAAGAGTTGGCATTTGTCAGGTAGCGTTTAGGAGTGTTGTATAAAATTGCAAGAAGCGCAAAATGGAAAGGGAGAACATTTGAAAGCTGAATGTTTTACCTACATACATATACTTATTTAAACACAAATTAGTTTTTAAAAGCAAAACTATATATTTACCTTACTAGCCCAAACTTCGGAAGGAATATTCTAAGTAAGCAATGCCATTGATAAGGTGCATACATAAACTCTTATGTCGAATGTGGTCAGATGAACGCGAGCCCGACGACTGTAATTTAACCCTTAATTAGGCGCATAGAGAAAATCACACAATTAGTCGCATGGGGTCACGAGTGACCGCAATAAAAGTGTTGAAAAAAGAGTTTTAGAAATTAAAAAACGGAAGTTATCGTTAACTTAAAACCAAAAAAAAATATAATTTCGACTTAAAGCTTACAAACAAAAATTAAAAACCCCAAAAAAATGTTACGTAAGTGGTCGCATGAGGTCAGGACTTAAGAGAGTAGCAATGCATGTAAGGACACCTATGTTCTGACCGTGACTAATTTACTTACCCCGCGGAGACTTAGGAAGCTATTTTTAGCTCGAATACATTTTTTTTTTAACTTGAAATGGACTTGACCCCATGCGCCTAATTAAGGGTTAAGTGTGCTATGCACAATCCAAAAGAAAGGCGACCCTGCCGTTCGCGCCAACTACCGCGGCATCAGACTTCTAAGCATAGGTTACAAGGCCTTATCTAGCGTATTGTGTGAAAGACTGAATCCCACTGTCAACCAACTGATTGGGCCTTATCAGTGTGGCTTTATACCTGGTAAATCCACCATATACCAGGAATTCACAATACGCCAAATCTTAGCGTATTATTACACACTTTCGTAGTAAATTTACGCACACCAAAGCAGCCATATTACACTCTAAAAAGTCCGAAATTTAAACAAACTATTCGTTGAATAATCGAATGTAATTTCGCGAATAATAAGGTAGGAAATCAGTAACCTACCTTTTAGCTAGGAAATCTAAACAACTTTTTTTTAGAGTGTTATTAACAAAATTGTAACTCAAGTTTTTGTGAACCCTTAACTTTTTCTACCCTAGGTACTTATATATCATACCACCTTTTCAAAACGTGTTCAGCTACACACTCGAAGAAAGCATATAAACTAAACTAAGTTTTAATTACGATTTCATACCGTAAAGCAGCGACACGTCATAAACTCAGACACTTCATTAGGCGCATTTATGTTTCACGTACACGAGCATACTCTCTTACACGTACCCACAAATAAACTGAGTATGTACATATATACTTTGTATAAGCTCTTAAACAATTTTATATGCCAACGAGGTGCCGCCGTCCATCTACTATAAGCATGGCTAATACGTAGTTCTACTGCATACACACATAACTACATATGTATGTAGTAAGCAAACCGAGTCGCGTGTTTATTTCACCAATAAATCGCGTCAAAATGAAAATAATCGTAAAACGTGTAAATGTTGATGTTATTTACATGTTTGTGGCACGTTTTGTTGGCGAGTGGACGTTATTTTATGCGCAGGTGACAAAATACAACAAATTGCAGGGTATTTAACTCAACAAAAACATGAATGCTAACCACAATATGAACATATAATTACCACAGTAACACTTAACTCGGTAGCCGTTATTATCGATAAGTGCAAATGTCGAAAACTACACGTACATAAATCTTCTAGCCTCCATTTACGCTGGGCTGGTGAAAGTTTTAAAAACAGGATTTTGCGATTTGAGACTCTTTAAAAAAAGCTTAGTGGCAATTAAATTTATATTTGTCACGTGGCCTATTCCCAATAAAAGGCATTTTTATGACTAGGGATTGTAGAGAATATTGAGAAGAATACGTATATGTAAAAAATACGTTAAAAATAAAAGTAGCACTGGTATTTAAGCGAGAAAAGAAACTACATACATTTTAATACTTTACTGATATCTACGCGTTTGAAGCTTCAAATTTACTCTCTAAATACAGAAAATATCGATGCATATTCCCTTATCTGGCAAAAAGTTCAAACAATTTTTAAAGGAAATTATTTTACAATTATGAAGGTTGATATACTGAATATTTCTCAACAATAGCGTTTATATGATAAGCTTTCAAAAACTTCAAAAATAGCTAAAAACTGTAATATTTCACAACTTTTTGATAAAAAAAAAATGTTATGCGATGGCAAATAAAGATAAAACTAAACATTGAAACGGTGAAACAAATATACATTCATATTTTAAACACGATTTTAAAATAAAAAATTTTGCTCTCAAAATACAAAAAAAAAATACGAAAAGTGATATGTAAAATAAAAGCGCACAAAAAAATACCGCACGAAAGCAGATTTGACTGCAATGCTGACTATTTGTTAGAGCAGACCCACGCATTTTTCTTCTATATATATCTAATTTCAACATGATCCACATCCATAAGCACTTGGTAGTCTGAGCGAGCGGTTCAGATCTGCAGCTCTTATTAACTTCTCCGATATCTGAGTAAAGATATCACACGACAGCGAGTCGCTCTATTCGAAAGATCTTTTAATACGGCTTGGAGAGGTCCTTTCCAACTTTGTCGGTGTTAGTTTCGCGCGGATACGCAAGCCAAATATCGCGGCAGAAAGACTATTTCTTTCCGTACTGTCGAAAGTGGCTTTGAAATCAACAAATATAGATTTGAGTTATGGTAAATGCCGCGTCAATTATGGATGGGACTGGCCTTAGGTCACACTGCTATAGCCCAATCAGTTCGTTTACGCTGAGCTTCAGCCTCTCACATCATTATCACACATTATGCTCGATAATGTCTCATAGCCGGTAATTAGAATAACTAGAAGGCTGGTCCCGTGGAATATGGCGAATATAGAGGTGTGCCAATTCTTGTGAATTGCGCAGAGCCTAGTTAAATTCCATTCGTTGGACATGCATGCATCCGACCATATCTTGCATAAAAGTTTTTGTTTGTCAGCCGCGTAATTGGTATTCTTAGCTCCTTATAGTTGGGCCTTAATCATTCCATAAGTATTCCCTTCCTAATTTAAATACATTCTGAACATGGGTTACTAGTTTGCTGTGGTTTTTCTTGCAGGAGCTATGAAATACTTAACTTATTTAAATAAAAATCACATGCACTAAAGCTTTAGTTGAGTTAGGTTGGGTTAGGTTAAATGGGCAGTTCTGCGAAGAGCTCACTCGGAGGCTGCGAAGGCCCATTTCGATGCCCATGGGGGGTTACCCCAAGCCTATCCCTACATGTCTACGAACCATTTTGATTTTCTCGCGAATCCTAGTAAACCTTCCAGAGGAGCTATCCCCAAGGTATCCAGTTTCTCGAAGAAATGGTTCACATGAAACTTGAGGCGTTTTCCTCGAAGTGCTGGACACTCGCAAAAGAAGTGCTCCTCCTCATCCCTGCAACTTCTACAGAAACCGTTATGCGGGGCTCCGAAACTGGCGGCCATGTGGCTAATAGTCCAATGTTTCATTAGTATTCCTGTGAGAAGCCTAAAGTTTGGCTTTGAAAGCCTTAATAGACTCCTTGTTCGTCGTTCATCGCGCCGTGGCCAGAGCGAGCGCGATACCTAGCAGGTGTGCACATTTTCCCATCTACTGTTGGTAGCTGCCCTAGTCAGTCTTTCGACTTCTGAAGATAGAAATCACGCGGGAGGTTTCACGATCTGGATCGCTTAGTTATTTGCCACGAATATATGTACGAATGTCGTAATTTTTCCCTTAAATATTTCAAAATATTGTAATACTTAAATGAAAATATAGAGCAATCTTAACGTTCCCTAGTTCTAGAATCAGCATTACTCTTTCATGTCTTTCATGGAGGGAATGTTTATTTTTATTATCAATTACCTTTGTGTAATTATTTATTTACTTGATCGAATTGCGTTCGATGGAAAGCATAAAATCTAATTGTATATCACATTACAAGAATCAACAACAAACAGCGCAAAGTATCCACACATAAACGTACATTAAACATTACATTCCGACATACTCAATATGTGTCTGCACTTGGGTGGTCCAAAAATTCATGTGAAAAAATAAAGTCGGAAATTGAATGCTCTAAGCCATTATCTGTTATTAAATATTTTTTATAGGACCCCTAAATACCTCAAAAAATGCAATGGAGGGAAACCGAAAAAATCGCTGGTATTAAAAAATTGTATAATAAACAATTTGGTATTATTATTGGCAGTGTACTGAAGAGAAACAAACTTTCCGATAGAAAAAAGAATTCTATACCATTTCTGCGAAAAAATACATGGAAAACTTGAGCGCTTTGAGCGACCTCTAAATATTGGTTTAATTTCAAAAAAAACAGGGGTATAATTTTCTTCGGTATAGCACCATCCTAGGGGGTGAGAGCATTAAAATTCCAACTTTACTTTTTCACATGCATTTCTGGACCACCCTAATCTACTCATGCATGTATGCTTACATGTGGACATAAAACTTTACTTTGTCAGCGCTTTAATGACACACAGTAAACAGACAAAGGCAAATACAAATACTATAAGTAAACACAAAGGAGACTAGTCGGAGAAACCAACAGCGCCATGGCACCTGAACTTAGTGCCACCAGACATCGGGCAAAGGGTGTGTGTGTGTGCCAGCAATTGCAAGGTCAATATGGCGGTTGCAATAAAGCTCGTTGGGATTTCATGGCTTTGACGGGCGCAATAATATAACGGCCTAAAAACAAAAACAGCAGCAGCGGCAGTAACAACCACAGTTACAAATTGACCGTTGTACTTTGCGCCAGTGGGCAATTGCAATCGTTGTCGCATGCAACGGCAACGTAAAAGAGAAGTGGGCGAACAAACGACGCGTCGTTGGAAATAAAGGAAGGGCAAATGGTCAATTGACATGCCGTTGTTGTTAGTTAAGAGCAATACGAATAAAGTTACATGTACATATGTACAAATAATGTAACGTTGTATGGCGGCAATAGAGTGGCGCACAGTGAATTCACATTAGAAAACCCTTACACAAATATGAATAGCTGAGCATAAGTTGAGCGATAGGTTAATCAGGAATTGAGTACAAAAATTGTTAAAAAATTCTCTAAAAATTTAGATTAAGAAATTCAAAATTTTGATAAAAATTTATTGAGTTTTTCTGAATTTTTTTTAATAAGGCTTTAATTAAAGTATCAACAGTATTTTTATGGAAAATTAACAAAAAACTTTCAACATGAAAAATTTTATATTTTTTTACTTTTAAATTTTCACTTATCTATTCTTTTTAGTTTGTTTCTTTGTTTTGGTTTTGTTTACATTTCTAGTCGAAGTCATGAATTTTCGTTATAAATGAATGCTCCTTCTCAGCGTTTCCTGAGAGAAGAGTTCGTACAAAAAATATTTGTTGTTGTTTTTTTTTTTTCAAAAAGTCTGATCTTGTTTTTAAAAACAAAAGTCATACGCCTAGTATACGTATCTGATTCAAGAGTTTACGAATCTCTGGTCCATCTGTATTTTTATGTGATTTAAAGGGTAAAAACTCAAACAGATTTTAGGTTAAAGGTAGGGAAAAAAACCATTGTAGAACAGTGTCATCCTAAACAGGCTCCTAACTGATGTCAAAGAGATATACCATCTAAATCATCCCAAAGACGAAGTCAATACAAAATTCCCTAACCACAGGGTGCAGAGGCCTGTAGTTAGGCATGGTTGTCTTTGCAGAGGGTGGAGAGATGGAATGCGGCGCTAGTTAAATATTTTTTACTGAACATGCAAGAGTTTTCTATGTGGAAACGTTTGCAATTAAGTTGGCGGTAAGGTATACAAACAACATGCGCTTACGCAGGCGCTTTACTCGTTATTAGTTGTGTAGCGGCTTGGCCACAATTTCTAAGCAATCCAAAATTACCCTTATATGTAGGTGGCCCAGACATATAGCGAAACGAAATAGCGAAATGTTACCGATGCGCAGTTCAGCACTAAATGTGTTCCAAGCGGTGGACAAGAGGGCATTGTACAAGAAATCAAAACCATAATTACGAAAACTAGAAATACTCGAAAGCTAGCATTACAAAACAGCTCCAGAATACCTTGTGCTTTCGTACAAAGTCAAGTAATTGTCTTTGTTTTGAGACAAGAAGCTGTCATATGCAGGAAATTTTGTGGCCATAGGAGCATCGTGTACTGGACTGACTGACAATCTGTTCGCTATAATATTCGTGGAGGTTTCGACCTTATGCCTGAAAATGCGGATCACTGCGTGGCTAGACTATACCAATTAAATAGCTCTTCCGCTATTCACATGCTATGTAGAAATGAATGGACGGGAAGTAGTAGTAGTTGGTAGGAGGCTTTTACACGGAAGAGTCAAAGTTTGACTGAAGTATCGGTGGAGAGATTCTAGCAGAGAATTCTTCATACCAATCTTAAATTCAGCTTTTAATATCATTGCAGTATTTATTTTCCAGGGGAGGCGGCTTCTACTAAGCAATCGGCCGATTGGCTGCTGATTTGCGGGTCGTCGGATAGGGAGCCAAATTTTTACCCTAATAAGCGATAGTTAGAACCCTAAATTGTGTGCAAAAACTTCACCACTTTCTTGTCCTGCTTAAATGAATGCTGGGCCACAGTGATATTGCGGAGAATTTATAGCGGATAAGCTTGCCGAAAAACACCCTTGAGTTGGTTTCACCGAGAAAAGGGTGAGTGGGAGTACTTTCGCCCAGTACATGTGGATTACTATTAGACAGATGGGCATCAGACCAACAAACTCCGTAAGAAAAACGGGATAGGTGCTTTCGAAGGTTGAGTGGCGGAGACGCAACTGGAGAATTTCTTGGTGGGTGTGGGACATATCGTACGAATATTTTCAAAATATAGCTTTTAAAGTACCTAGTAGCTAATAAATATTTACTTGAAAAAAACTGTGACTGTTTACAGGACAAATTTTACCTAATACATATTACTCCGGTTCCTCATTGACACAGCTGCTGGCGGACGACTTTGTGAAATTCTTGCAACCCTTCCTTTTAAACATCTAAGCTTTTGCAAGACAATGGTATAAACACCTGGGGCAGCAATTTTTAACCATACCGGAGAAGCCAGACATGAAATATCGTTCTCGGCATGCAGCGTTTTTCACTAAACGAAAAAAGAGTGATATGTATTTACTCTGTACATACATATGGGATATTTCCCAGATGTTTGAAGAAGGTTGCCTCCTTTTTAAAAAGCCAGGAACGATAGGCAGAACGAACGATTCTTCTGCAGAGGACAGCCTCTCCAATTGGGATTTTAAACTCTATCGGCCGTCTTTGTCTTGCTTTTCATACATTACGTTGCAATGGTCTCGGTTGCGTTCAAACCGGTTAAAATGATGCCGCCGGACTAATTTTTGAAGCATTCCTCTGCAGACGAATCGTTCGTGTTGCCTATCGTTCGTGATATAGAATAAGGCTGTAAATTCTACTTGAATTAAAGGAATTAGGTATGTAGTTGAAATATGTAAAACAATATTTACACTGCATATTTGATGTTGTCCGCAGGGCTTAGCACATCTTACCTGTTAAAATGTACAGAAGTTTTCTATGGAATTGCACAATGTTCATTATGTACTTATATGTACTTATGTATATGTACACACATATGTGACTGTCCATACTTCTCTGCAGGTGCCTAATATCAATGAATCCTCGCTGTTGTGTGAACTCAGTGCCAGTCATTTTCTTACTTGTACTTTTTTTTTGTTACAAATTTTATTAGCTTGCGGACAAGCTATGTATACCATAGGTGGGGCTGTCCGAAGGTCGTTTATAGCACAAGCAATAACAATGGACTAAACTGGTTAGAATTCTAACAATTACATATGTATATGTATATGTATACTTACCTACTTAGGATAAACCAAACGAACCGTCTGTTGCTATGTTTTGACTGCGCATTACAAAAATATTCACACATACATATACGCGCACACACATACATATTTAAGTAACTACATACATATACAGCATGTGCATTTGTACAAATTACTACACTTGGTGGACATGACACCCCTGCTGTGACATTTATTAGCTTACTGACCAAAAGTTGACTGTTCAATTGGCTGTGGGCCAACCATCTAGCCGTTCTTGTGACCAAATACTTGTACGTAAGAACACATGTACATATATACATTAGGGTGATTCAGAAAAAAAAATTATTTTGTTTTCGGAACCATGCTCAAAAGTTTTGTTTAGACTAGAGGGCTGCATGAATTCATTCAAACTTCTAGCCAAACAGAGTACAGTAGTTTTGAATATTTTACTTCACATACAAAACACTCAGCGTTTGGAATTTTGTAAGTTATGAATATACATTTTGTTTTATATTTTCTACCTTCAAATGGAAGAATGTGAATGAATGAATAGAAAACATTCAAATCATCCAAACTCATTTCGGTAAAAGTTTTTTTCTACAAACAAGTTTTTTCGTATAAAATAGGAGCGCAGCAATACATACATACATACATATGTATGTTTGTACATATGTGCATAAAAAAAATATTTTTGGATATTCATACAAAAAATTGTCATTTATTTCAATTCAATTTATTTTCACTTTGTTTGAATATTGTAATGTCGACACAAATATCAGAACAGCTATTCACTCAAATTCAAAAAAATTTGAAGCCAAAATCATTCATTCGTTTTGTATATGAATAATTCATAAGCCGTTTTGAATGCATTCATGCAGCCCTCTAGTTTAGACGCCAAAATGAGTCTCGCAAAATATTAGCCATATTAGTATGTATTAAAAATATCCGCATCCCAATTTTCGATTTCCAATAAGAATAACACAGGAAAATTTGTTTTTTTCTTTTGGTTTTTATATTTAACGAACGATACGTTGAACGCTCTACAAAAAAAAGGTCGACTTCACCATTCTTTTGAATTTGACCTCGAATAACTTTTTACCGAGTTGACTTATCGAAAAATTACTTCAGACCTTTTTTGTAGATCGTTCAATCTCTCTAAGACCTTTACAGTACAATATATCGCTCATCGTTCATTAAATATAAAAATCAGAAGTAAAAAACAAAAACAAATTTTCCTCTGTTATTCTTATGGGAAATCGAAAAGTTCGATGCGGACATTATTTATATTATTATTAAGGGCTCATATTTTCTGAGCCTTATTTTGGCGTCTAAACTAAACTTTGGAGCCTGGTTCCAGGGGAAAAAAGTACAGGATCACCCTAATACACATATGTATACGAGTACTCCTGGGGTAACAGCATGAACACGGGTGTCTGCATTTTTCGTTCATGTGTGCTTTTGTCGAAGTTTAATACATACGTCTGTTGGGAGAGAGTCGGTGTTCTGAGTTCACAAAGTCAAATGAGTTTAATGGTAATTGCAGACAAAACGAGTGATTAACTGGAAAAAGCTGACACACAACTTGACTTGAAAGGAGTTTCCTTTTATACTAGACTGGTTCAAAAAACTCGACGCTCTTTTGTTTTCGCAAAATCCCCCTGTGAAATATTTTCGGGACAGTGAAAAAAGACGCCTATCAAAAGCGCATTCCTTAATATTAATATTATTTAGAGGTCACTCATGGCGAATATTTATTTTCTATATAAACAACACAATTTCAGTTTTGAAGTTTCATAACTCGTTTTAAGACAACGTAAAGGAATGAAGAAAATTGAGAGCTGTAAAAGTTTCTTATGAGTTTTCCATAAATCTACTCCTCCAAAACTTATTTAAGGTTAAAGTCGATTTTTTTTTTAAAGGAGGAAAATGCCCAACACCGTCAAGAGAAAATATTTCCAGAAAATCAACGGTATTTTGTAGCCATTTCAAACTTGCACTTCGTTACACTAGAATTAAATGGGCTATAAAATTGCATACCCAAAAAATATAAATAAAGTTTATGAAATGATTTTAGAATTTTATTTTTTTGAACCAGTCTAAAATGTACTAATGTACTGATGTACATAAAAGAGCTAAGAGTTGTGTTAATGTAAAAGAGTATAAGCATAAAAATACCCCCTAAAATGAGTGTATACACAATAGTTACATAACCTTCGACTAAGACAGTCAACCGTGGAATGAGTCTCGCTTCATGTTTTTCGTCCCGGTTTGTTAACTAACTTTGGTATTTATTTACAGACAAGTATTACCTTCAATTTAGTTACTTGAGTATCAATTGTCTACAGCTGACTATGGGGCTATACTTCTATCTATACTCTATCGAAAATTTCACCTGCAGCTGGTCATAGCATCAGCGCAAGCTACCGCTTTTTCCCTACTGCGCCAAGCAGATGACTTTATTTTTGTTTTTTTGTTTCTTTTTGAATACATATCTGCATTTTATGGCGCCATTTGGGCATTATCCTTTCTTTGCTATTTGTCTATTCTTGTGCAATGAATATTCAGTATGCTTGTAATGATGATTTTCGATTGTTTTCCATTTTCGGTTATTACCAATAAAATTTTAGTATTAATTTTGACATTCACGATGTGGCATGTTTGGCTCGTCTGCGCAATTTCATGGGAAATCATCAGAATTTATCACTTGTACGTATGTATGTAGTATGCAAATGTGAGGTATTCTAGCAGATGAAATAAAAAGGTTACACCTACCTTTGTACGAGTACTACGGAAAGTAAAAAAAACTTGTTTTCAATTACATATATGGATACATACATACCGCTTGTTTGCTAGAAAATTTCATATATATATGCATATATAATGAAACCAGTATTGTCCAATTATCGTAATTAGGCACTTTTGAATTTTGCTTGTCACCAATATTGACTCCTTTATGCGAAGGACGATTTTGAAGTCCACCACCAAAATTTGTAGCGAACATACAGGGAAACTTAGAACCGTTTTCTTCAGTGGCTTCGAGAAAGGAGTCTCAACTTTCATTTATAAAAATAAATATATATATATATAGTAAATATACGCATTTGGAGAAGAAAGGTGGAAACCCTATTAAAAAAAGCTCTATTGCACACTTAATTGCCAAGCACTATGCACTATGCAACGAACGGACCTTATAATTTTTTAGACAGGCGGCAAAACTATTCAAAAAAATAAATAAAATCTTACTGAATAGTTGGAGGCCAAGTCCTTTCATTTGATAACACACTTTTTAGTACAACGAACAGCCCACATCTTATAATTTTTTGTATAGGCGACAACCCTTTACGAAAAAATAAAACCTTATTGCACATCCGAAGAGGGTAAGTACCTCGCGGGTGTAAAACAAAATATAATATTTCCTTCTCTAACGGCGGTTTTACCCGAGGTTTTCTGCATCACACGATTGGGCAACCAATTTACGTTTATAAAGCTATTTACGAAAAAATAGAGACACTTTCCATTTTATAAAGTATATTTTTGTTATCTTAGTTTGTAATTTATGTTTTCATAAAACAAAACCCCTTTATTTTTTTAAATCTCTTTTTTTTGAAGGTTACAGTTTTTTAGTCAAAAATACAGTTTTTCTGCAGAAATTTACATATCTTAATGTGCATGTAAGCAAATCTCACGAGCTGTTACATTTTTCGACAAAAACGTGGTTTTGTTCGAAAATGGTGGCCCACTTATCTGAGAAAATGGATTATCTTCAGTTTTATATAAAGAACAGGGCTCCATTGCGAAATTGTATTTAAATGGAAACTTAAAAAAGATACACTAAAAAAGTAAAAATAACCAACCACTCATGTATTTTCGTATGTAACGTATACGCCCCGTAGCACATACGGTTTTGAGGTCTTATATTACTGGAATTTAAAAATTCGTAAAATTTAAAAAAAATATAAAATTGCTATTTTTTATTTTTTTCTTAATTTGGTAGCACACTCTTCAAATGGAAAAATTTAAAATTTCCATACTTTTTCGCTTAAATAAACGTTTTCAGGCTAAAATTGTTCAAATACTTGATTTACTTGAGTACCTTATTTTTTATTTCACCTGTTTCTGGAAGTCCATTGATTGAAATAAATGCAAGAAGAATGTGTTTGCTTTTTTTCTGGTGAGAGCAGGAAGTGACACCAAAAAAACAACTCGTCAGATTTGCTCATATGCATAGATACAACCTGCACTTCTATGGTCATTTGGATAGAAATTCAAGCACTCAACCCTACATATATGCATGTGCTTAATACGCGTGTCTCTGATTTAAACTTTCTCGTTAGCTGACAGATCCTAAGATACCCGTTCTCGAATTTGCCATAGCCATTGCAATCAAAGTTAGGTACTACGTGTTGTATACGTAACAACAAGTTGGTTAGCCTTTGGCTTAAGCTACATACATACAATGCACTGCAATGGTGTGAATGGGTTAACTCGATTTGACACAGCATCAAAACAGAAGCAAATATACATATATGGATATACACAAAAGCGAATATAGTATTTGTACTAGTCTGTATGTATACATGCTTATGTACATGCATGTCCGTAGGCAAATTCACAAGCCTACAAACACCAGATGCATAGATGTATGTATGTATGTTTTGCACGATATTTTTTTTTATTAAAATAGTTGATTACTCAATGCTTTGCTACAAATATTTACAGCTACCGTTAGCACAAGCATAATACATATTAAATGTACATATTAAATATATACACACTGAATGTATGCTTTTAAAATGCAATCTCAGCAAAATTTCCACACATACTAAATACTTATACACGCACGATACAGCCATCTTACAAAAGCATATAGTTACCATACCTTCGACACATGAATGTATGTGTGTAATGTACAGGTTTATAATTTGCTAAGCAACACATTATTTTCTTACTTTTTTGTTGAAATTTAATGTGTGTAATTTTAATTTCCATCGATAAACTAATTTTCAGCAAATTGCGTAAAACGTTGCCAAAACCTTTGGAAAATCCGACGCTGCAGCAGTCAAACTCTTATTTCGACAATATTGCACACTAGTACATTCATTCATGATCAATATCGAACACTTTGTTTTATTTTTATAACTTCTAATTCTACAAAATTTCTTTATTTTAAAGTCAAATTTTGTGGTCTGTTTTAACGTCCACTTTTGTGCATTTAAAAGCAAACTCAAAAAAGGTTTGCCATATACATCTGAGTCTTGGCTTATATTCGAAAAACGTATTGGCGTCGTAAACGCTTTGGAATCGAATTAAAATTCATATTTAATATCCGGTTGAGCTCACATTTGGAATATGTATTGATGACGGTAAGTTCAATACTATTTTAAAACATAGCCGCCAGGTAGCGCTGGAGTCGAATTATTACTAAATTGTTATCCGGTGTGTTCCGATTGGCCCACTAGAGGTGATTTGTCAATATATGTGACCTGGTCTACGAAAAGGGAGCTTACGTGCGAAAACTAGTTTTCTGTGAAAAAGCTGTTAAAAGTAAGCAACTCGTTTCGTTTACTCGTTTTTACTCTTCTTTCTCTACATTTTTAGTACACTTCTAAGCAAGTTAGGATTTTCATCTTCCATCCGAATCAACCAAAAAGTGAAAATTGATTTTTTGACACCTAAGCCCCCTTTCCGTAGACCAGGCCACATATATTGCTATGCGTTAAACTTACATTTGGAGATACCAGGATTGACCTCCATTAAATCAACCGCCAGAGCCATTACGCTCTTTGGTAAGACATTTAAAGTATTTCGTCTAAAATAAGTCTACATTATTGGATTTCTTTAGATCAACTAAACCCCCCATTTTTAAATTGCCACCAGCTAAATTTTACAAGGTCAGGTTCACCATCGAAGCGAATAATTTTTGCCGCCAGGGAGTGAAAAGAAATTCCTCAAATTAAATTTTTTGTTCGATGAACCGTGCCATGAAATGTAAGACCATTGGAGAATATAGAGAACTTGTTCGAGGACATAACGCTTTCGTTAGGTGATTTCAGACGGCTATGAAAATATGCCTTCCGACGATAACCAAACCATAATATTAGCAGATAAATCGTGAACGTGAATTATTGGTGAACATTTTGGACCAAAATGTTTCAATAAAAAAAAAATATTTTGGGTGGGACGAAGTTTGCCGATTCTGCTATATATATTTTATAAAATATTCTAATAAAAAAGAGAGTATAAGCTAATTTTCATCGAAATTGGATGGATTTAATGTTCCTATCTACAAGGGTGAAAGATGTGGCAATGAGCCTAAATTTACCATTTCTCATAATCCTCTATCCATAAGAAAAATAAAAGCACATGGCAAGTTTCAGCGAAATCGGTTCAGGTTAACAAATTTTTATAGTCGAAGCACTGTGCGGTCTAATGTACGCGCATATTTACATACATATATGATGCAGAGTCTCCTTCAGAGTCTTTTCACATCGCTTTCCATTCTAGTCTTATTTTAAATTTAACAAGCTAAATTAAAAAGAATTTCAATGAGCTTAATTTCTTTATCCTCCTACTATTTTATTAAAAAAATATGTATGTTTTAAAATTTGCCAACTAAACTTACCAGCAGATCACAATGCATACTTAATGGCGCTATAGCTATTGTGTGAAAATCTTGGAAAATATGCAATAAAAAATAAGAAGTAATTTGCATTTGGTTTTGTCCTGCTGAGCTAAACAAACAAAAATAGTAAACATGTAAGGATTTTTAATGCTACAAAAAGGAATAAATAAATACAAAAGTCACAATATTTCCCAATAATTTTTATTTGAGAAAAAGCTTCTGAAGAAAAATTTCGAAGTTCGAACTTAGAACTAAGCAGGTAATTTACCAGATTTGTTTGTGCGTATGTATGTATATAAAATAGATGTATCTATTTTTAGTTGACACTAGCAATATGTTCAATATGTGGTATAGAGTGTGATCGGAAGCAATTTCGGTGCTCAGAAAATATTGACATGATTTTCAATTTTCGAAAATACCACATCTTATTTCTGGGAAATACAAATGTGCTCAAGGAAGATTGTTACCAACACTAAGCTTGAACATTTTAGGCAGTTCCCCAAAATTAGTTCCAAATTGGTTACTTCATACTTGTTAAGTTTCTGAAGTGAAACTTCTTAAGCGGCGGTTGGTTGGTTGGGAGTAAGTTGGCAAATTCAACGGAAATTGCACACAGAAATTGTGCAACGGAAATGATGCAACGGAAATGGTTGAGGCTGAAACAAGTGATTCTTGAGTGTATGTACATGGCATGGATTTAGTAAAAATTTGCTAATAAAAGGTTAAAGAATAACACTTGAAAAAGGAGCCATACAAGAATGAAAGTAAAGGTGAGTAAGGCAAAAATGAAGATCAAGGTAAAGTTAAACACTTCACCTATGCATACTTATAAGGGCAAAGGTAAAGGGGAATGTGTAGATGAAGAAAAACATAAAAGTACAAACAAAGATAAATGCAAAGAAAAAGATGAGGATGAGGATATCGATAAAAGTAGAGATGAAGAAGAAAGAGGAAGAAAGATTAAAATAAAGGTAATTATAGAGAAAGGCATGTAGATAGAGACACAGATACTCAATCTGGGAACTATTTTGGGATTTTAGATATTTTCGGGATTCTCGGGACATATCGATATAATAATCGCTGTTTTTGTCGGTTTTGTAATCGCTATTTTTATCGATTTTGTTATCGAAATTTTTATCGATTTTGTTATCGATATTTTTGAAACTTATCGAGTATTTATTGATTTTTTATCGATATTTTTAACGATTTTGTTATCGATATTTTTTGTCGATATTGTTGTTGGCTTAATTATCGATATTTCTTTCGATTCTGTTATCGATATCTTTTTCGATTATCTATCGATTTTGTTATCGATTTTTGTATCGATTATTTATTGAATTTTCTATCGAAATTTTTCTCGTATTTGTCATCGATTTTTTATCTGTATTTTTATCAATTTTGTTATCGCTATTTTATAGATTTTGTTTTTGATATTTTTATCGATTTTTGTTATCGATTTTGTTACCGATGTTTTTATCGATTTTGTTATCGATATTGTTATGTTTTGTTATCGACATTTTTTTCGATATTTTTCTCGATTTTCTAACCGATTTTATTACCAGTATTATTATCGATTATTTTCTCGGTATTGATATCGATATTTTGTTAGATGTTTCAATCGATTTTGTTATCGTTAGAGCATAAAGATAAAAATGAAGATAAAGGAAAACAAAATAACATAAATGTAGTTAGAAGGAACAGGGGTAGAGGTGGGTATGTAGATAGAAAAAAAGACAAAAAATATAACCTTATCTAAGCAAAGGCAGATGTATGTATGTACGTACATATCTATGTATGTATATTGGTCGTGGGACAAAAAAGATATGTAACGTAAGTTTCACTTCTCCAGTGTGGCCCAGGCGCGCTTCCTTTTTTTGATATATTTTTTAATTAGTAATTTTTACGCCAATAACAAACGGCTTTGATTTTCAGGCAATTTTTCATTATTTCCTCCTGAATCATCTCGCGGTTTTCGGTAAAAAGTTTTCTATGGACGCTCATGAGTCATAGTCCAGAAAGCCATTGTTCTCCTTTTGTGCTTCTGGCCAGGTTTTTACTCTACGCAGTGTACTAAATAATCGCTCCACCGAGAAAGATAAAACCCAAATTTTGAACAAAAAGATGTGGCCATTCAAGCGAAGTATGGTGTATAAGCACTAACATACATATGTGCGTACACTATTTAGTATTTTTAACCAGAAAAAATCTTCATCTATTGCAATTCTTGTTTCGACTTTATTTTGTTTCGAAGACTTGCATTCACAACGACCTTGAATTTTAAATTGATTTTTAAATTAAATTCAGAAAGGAAATTCAAAAGCTTAGTTGTGCTTTGGCATTTAGATAATGCCCAATTTACCTTGATATGCCATTCAATATAGTTACCGAATAATGCAGTTCGAGTGCACTGCACGTAATACATACATAAAGAGGTTATATACATATCTACTTGGGTTCGATTTGTATTCGAAAGTGCGCCAACGATTGTGGCAGAACGTGTGACTGTTCATTGAAAATTCACTAACGGAGAATTAATGCCATCCTCATTTATCACTCTAACTAACAAGTACACACATACTTAACTGCAGCAATTTCCGCGTGTGCTACTTTTACAGAAAGTATACGGGCGTGTGTGCGTGTGTGAATACTAGTTACATATGTATGTATGTAGATTGGTGTTTGTACGCCTTAGCGTATACGTAATGCAAATGCAGGGCGGCGCAGTATGTATTGTACTGCATACACATGTATGTATGTACTACATACCCTGCAGCAAAATTTAGGGACAGTCTGTCAAAGCGCTAGTTCCGCCCTACAAATTTCAGAACTGTCTCTGAACTACTGAAAAAGGGATGCTGAGTTGGACGGTTGAAACTCATATGTAGCTAGTTGCGCTGTCATCAATGATACTCATCCTGGTCATGTGAAAGCTGACAAAAGATGCACAAATGTAATATACTATATTTTTTTGAATTTCTTAGACCCTAAAACTAATAACAAACTGTTTTCGTTTATTTAATATATAATTCTCTACATAGTTTATGGGGCAACTGCTAAAATATTTCCAAAAAAGTCGTTATTGGTAGCATTAATGTCATTGTTATACATATCTACGNTTGTTTGCCTGTGCGTGATTGTTTGTTTGTGTGCGCTTGCATGTGTTTCCGTATTTTTGGTTTAGTGTAAAACTTTGGTAAATCGATTTTCAAATCTTCCAATCAAAGCCAAAGTAATTTTTAAGTTTGACACCTTTTCTTTAGATGCATGACCACAACAGCGCACCAAGCATATACTGGGCAATTCGACCAGTCGCATTGATGCCAAATTTTTAGTCGGTTAGGTCAACATTGGCAAAAGGTGGTGTGCTACCATGCGTCACATAAATTTAAAGGCGCCCTTATGTATATGTATGTACATATGTACGTATGTATGTCTACTCACAAAGTTTCGTATATAATTTGAAAGTAAAGTCATGCAATTCACCGCAGTTATTTAATGGCGCCTTGCAGGTGTTGGAAGCATGAAATTTAGTTTAAATTAACTTTCAACGTCAACTTTGCATTCACTCGTCTATATTTTCTTACGGTGTCCTTTCTTGCGATTTATTTAAAGTTACTTTTACATTTCTAGCAAATGCTTGGGTAATTTTTCTTGTCGACATACTAACCGCAGTCTCAAGGTCTGCAACGAACTATTACTTTGCATACCGCTGTGTGTAGAGGAATTTGCATATACATGCTATGATTTTATATCTACATTAGGGTGCCTCACCAAAACAAAAAAAAAAATGCTGCGTTTTTTCACCGGAATTATCAAATTTATTATATTTTAAAACTTCTGACAAAAGAGTTCTAAAGAATATAAAAATTTACATGAGCTTAATTTTATTAAAAAAAAAAACCTTCAAAATTCTCAATATTCTTGAACATTTTTATGTAGACCTTCTAAACATAAACTCTCCTATCATATGAAGTGATTTTTGGAAAATATTTATTAATACTAATTTTATATACACATAAAACACTCACTTTTTGGAGGTATTTTTAAATCGGTCCAGCTCACTTAAATCTAAATACTTTTCTTGAAATATTTTGGCAGAAGTTTTGAATTAGAATATATTTAAAAATCCCGATGGAAAAAACAGTTCCATTTTTTTTTTAAGGACAGTGATGCACTCTCATGTACATATGTATGTATGATGCAACTGCAACTGTGTGTGTGTGTGTGTGTGTGTGTGTGTGTGTGTGTGTGTGCACGCATGTCAAAGCAGGCGCATTTGTTTTTCTTTTTATATGCACTTAGTTATTCTTTACAACCACCATGTGCCATTTTGTGCATACAGAAATTTCTAAATAGAAACATGACTTCAATGCAGCCTGCATATTTACGTATGTAAGTATGTAGTACGTTTCGAACATCTTTTCTTTTTGCGGCAACAGCTGTCGTTAGAATTTCTTTTAACTGCATTTGCATGACTTTTATTGCGACAATGTTTTGTGTTTGTGCTGTATAGTTTATAATTTGTTTTTATTTTACATAAATAATATTTTATTTTTATAAAGTAACTAAGCAGATGTGCAGTTTGGAGCTGAGTCGATTCGAAGGTCCAAAAGGAAATACTTATTCTACGATTTAATTTGAAAAAATTTAAATTTTTTTCGCCTAAATTTAAAGATTTTCAGCTTTATACATACTTACATATATAAAAAGCCTGGACGCTGCCAACATTCGATGAGACAGCTCTTGGAGTGCTCGAGAAAAAAAAATCCGATCGTAGAACATAAGAAGCTGTAAGTAGCTTGCGGCTCAAGCAACCGAACGCGCGTTAGGAAGCGAGATAATATAGCAAGGAAAACCTACAGTGATGGGTTGTGCGTTGAGTTTGGGATACACCGTGTAAGGTGCATGTAAGTTTCGAACGAGACCCCACTGTTTTGATGCCAACCACGGCAAGCAGAAGAAAGACCACGATTATAGTAAAGCGAGGAAAGTTTAACGTCGAAAATCTGTTATCACAAGAGACGGCGACTCTCACACCCACTCTCTAAGGGCATTCATCAACGACTTATGTATGTGAGTAACGACCCGCCATTTTCCGCTCGCTGCGCCGAAGAAGCAGGGACCGAACATAACAGTTATTGATGAAAATTGTCTTAGAAAAATTCACTATGAAGGAAATGTACTACAACTATGTGATACATAGATAACAGTTATTGAAAACTTTTATTTATAAAAGTCATCAATAAAAATCAGTCAGTGTCTTTTACTTTTAAAAGTCATCAATATAAAACACTTATATTTTTTAAATTATTCATTAACATTTTCGCAGCTAAGAAAGTGTTGGGAAACAAAAGTTCACTATGACTTATACAAATGACTTTTATAACTATGACTTAAAAAATAAAGGTCAGTGACTGATTTCTATTTACGACTTTCATAAATAAAAGTCTTCGATAACTTTTATCCAAGACATATATTTTTAAATATCACAAATAACTGTTATTTGCAAATTATTTAGATAAAAATCAAAAATTATTATTATTTTGGATTTATAAAATAAAAGTCAGAAATAACAGTTATTTAAGGAGTAATTAAATAAAGGTTAACAAATAATTGATAAGGAGCGATTTTTTAATGAAAGCTGTAACTGTTACGGTCCCTGCGAAGAACTAGTCGTTCAACAATTGGCACGATGGGGAATATCACGAAGCTGCAGAGAAAAAAAATATGCAGCCTAGAGGGCCATGCTGGTGATCGGGCGTAAAGCGAGCTATGTGGGTGGGACCGAAGTTGTGAGCTGAAGAGGGAGCGAGATAGATTTTCCGTAATTAAAAAATTATACGAGAGTTAGGCGATTTACGGAACTTTAAAGACTAGGGCAAACTCCTGTAAGAACAACAGGGGAGTTAAATTACTTTTGCAATCTATTTAATGGCAGCAGCTCTGACATGCATCAACTCTTATATAGAATATGGTATTTTCGACAACTGTATTTTATTTGTGGTCTGTCAAACCCACAAGAAAGGCAAAAACGTACATAATTAGCATTATAGGCATCGGATACAGCGTCTTATCGGGCGTATTGAGTGAAAAGTGAAGCCCACCTTCAACGAACTAACCGCGGTTAAGTTAAAAAGATATTAAGGACGAGCCAAAATATTGTGTATTCATTGATGTAAAAATTGCTTCTTCTTATTATTATTTGGCGCCAGTCGTTTCTGCACCATTTACTAGAGCCGCCAATATATCGATGTCAGTAACGACGTGTCATTTTTTTCGGTCTTTTTTGCCAACCATGCATGCATTAATCATTATCATTAAACTATGCATTTAATGAGAAATATGCACTAACGATTGAATACCATTTTAAAAGATTTTTAAGATTTTAAAGATAACTTAAACATTTCGATAAAAAAAGACATGCATTTGCTTCAGATTCCGAGCCCTAATAATAAGACATAATTTTCAGGCTATTTTTGATAACTTTTTCGGTTTTATTAAATATGCGAAAAATTTATTTCTAAATTTTTTAAAGTAGTTTTGCTAAAACTAAATGGCATTATTATTTTTCTAAAAAGAAGTCACCCAATTTTGCTGACGCCACAACAAAAATTCACCTATATATAAAAATGAAATCAAGTGTAGCTTCTTATGTGCAAAATTCAGTCGCATAAAAATTCTAATTCTACTAATTAAGATTTATGTTTCATTTATTTAGGTGCATAATATGGTAGATATGACTCGAAATTCCTTTCGGGTCATATTGCTTATGTATGTATGTACATATGTAGGTATGTATGTATATATTTATTGCATTCTCACAGCCATCAAAGCAAATGTTCATTTCTATTAAATTTGGTCAACGATGCGTGTCCGCCAAGTGAACTTATGTGTAAAACAAACGAATACTTACATACATATAACACAAGCGACAGACATGTTCGTCGTAACTACATATATGAATAGCAGTTTCAGTAGGTACTTGGACAATCCATTGAAATTGAGCTGGACGTGCAGTCAGTCAGACATGAGCACAGTGGTGGCAGCATTGGATGCGGATATGGATATGCATGTGACGGATGCGGACACATGTTTTGCATGCAAAGTGTGCCGAGCGTAAGTCGCGTTTGTTACAACTGCCCCATTCACTTATCCATTTGCTATGCATATATACATACATACATATATACATAGTTAGTACATAGGTATGTACATTTGCTAAACTTGAGTTTCTTCGTCAAACAAAAATTTTCTCTCTTCTACGTACTGGCAGTTTTCGTTTTTCGTTTCTTTACTGCCTCCATTTTCACAAAGAATTCTTGCAATGTGTCTGCTTTTGTTTCGAGTTGCCAGAGTGCATATAACATACATACATATGCATTCCTTTAGTGGTGTTTGTTTGTGTTCATAAGTGGTGGTGTCGTTTTAAAGAAATTTGCATTTCATGTTGCCGCCTGCTGCTTGTTGACTTTTTCCTGTCACTTCGTTTTCGTTTTTGGCTAACCATTTATGGTTAGTGCTTTCGTGTTTGTTGCTACTATTATTGCACACTTGGATCGCATAGTGGCAGGATGCATTTAAGGAAAATGCTGTCACATGCTTTGCTGCCATTTTTGAGGCTAATGTCTACATGCATTTCGGAAATTAGCTACAATTGGCCTCTGTCGACGGATGATTTAAATAAAATATGACTTTATTAAATTTTCGTCTTCCATTAAAATAAACTATTAAACAGCTGCAGAAGCAATATAAAAAAAAAACGGAAAGTAAAGGCGCAAACTTGTGGATGGGAATAACTAGTAACACTGAGGAGTGGTTGAAGGAATTCGCATAAGGAGAAGTTTGCTTTTGGGGTATTCCCATTTTTATATCCGAGCCCACTTGTGCACAAGGGTATTATTATTCACATAACGGTTGTCTGTAATAGCCAAACCGAATCGAGATTGGTACATACAAATATGTTAACATGAATACTTAGAATGAAAAGAGGAATCGATTAAGCCATGACTGTTTGCCCGTCCGTCCGTCCTACCGTCGTTCCGCCATATCTTAACGAAACTTGGTATGTGTATTTCCTTTGAGCCAAGGACGGAGGGTATTGAAAATGGAAAAAATCGGACAATAACCACGCCTAGTTTCCATGCAACGGTAGTTTGTAAAAATAAGAAAACGGAAATATTTTAGTAGCTATAGAAGCTTATTCAATCAAAAGTGGCACTTACAACCATCGGATTATACATTTTTGGAAAATGGACGTAGTTCCGCTCACATTAATTTCTACCAAACTTGGCACAGTTTTTGACCTTGGCACAGCATAGAAGGTAGGTAGGCAGAGCTCGCTGGCTAGTTAAAGTCTCACATGGACAGACTTTTTGTCCATAGTGTTACCAGATAAAAACGATATGAATAGGTGTGCAATATATCAAGAATCCCAGAATCCTTCTTAGTAGGCTTGGGGAGCTTTTGAACTAAAGAGAGAAAGAGCTAGCTCTTTTAGTTGAACTAGTTCATTACTTCGTCCATTAAAGTGAACTAAACTCTTCTGTTGGGATTTGTGGTTTCATAAAAGACTTTCTCTTTCAGATGCCAAAGCGAAACGCAATTTACTCGCATTTCGAAGGAAAAATTTAAGAACATGCACACACTGCCGAATTTAAACAAACATCCTTTCGTGAATTTGGAGAAAGGAGAATGATTTGCGTCGTTATTGCAGGGAACGGATTTTTAGGCCCAAAAAACCTATCAAAAAGGCAAAATAAAATAGCGAAAACTTCGATATTTCGAAATTTAAGGACGCTAATTTACACAAAATTGATACTAACCACAATCCCTTGAAAATAAGGAACATTATTATGGAATTTAGGAAAATGGGCATGATACCGCCCACATATAACCACATAAGTTTATCGAATATGTTTGAAATAGGGGTGCACCCCTACCCTATGGTAAGCAGCATGTAGCGGTAGTTTTCGGAAAAGTTAAAAAAAGTATATCTGCTACTTGCGCCGGGAATCTAATGTTCGGCTCCGCTCGAACTTAAACTTTTGTACTTGTTTGTTGTAGTTTTTGCTTATCTTGTATTCGTCGTTCTTTGTTTTATTTTAAGACACCAAGTTCACACAAAAAAGTGAAATAAATACGCAGAGTTTACTTAAAATATATCTGCTCTAAAAAGCAGTTTCCTTTTTTTTGTCACACCCGTGACAGAGGAAATAACCCAGATATTTTCTATACAAAAGTAAGCTGGAATTTTTTTTCGTATTGTGTAATCAGTCATATACATACGTAACATACAATTAGGTGTTAGTTTATCAAAATGTAGAATTGTTGAGTACTTTACACTTAAATTTAAACAAGAAAGAACATTTTTGCTGTACAAGTGTCCCACCCGTGACGATGGAATCGCCCTAATTTAAAAGTTTTTATTTCATTATTTTTAACAAGATTATGTAATTTTTATATTACCAGTTGGATGCTTGTAGGTCATATATGTAGCTCGAACTTTCTGTTAGACGTCTTGTTAATTTCACCTTATTTTTCGGCTTAAGCCCAAGCGCTCCTCCCCAAACAAAACTCTGTATCCGCCACTGGTGTGTGTCGATTCACCATTGTTTTATTGCAAACAGTTAAACTAGATTAGGGGGAACATTATTTTTCGCAATAACTAGTAAATAGTTAAAAGTGTTGCCATTCCTCGAATCATATCATATCCGCACTTCCATTTGCGGCACAGAAAACATTCGTAAATAACCGCATTAATTCGCCAGTCATTAATTATCAATAGAGCCAAAGTATTCTTAAACTTTCTGTATAAATTTAAGCGTAACCGGCAGTACTACACACCTACTTAAGTATGAAAATCGCGCGCGACTCTCCTATTGGCGACCAAGCTATCCACCATGAATTAAAAAAAAAAACTGCTTTTGCCTGCACTGTGCTGCATTCGGCCGCGTTGCGCTTTGATGCGCAGGGAATTTACTTTGGAAATATTTTTGCCTGGCACAATTTTCAATCTCGCTTTCGTTGTACTCCCATATACATACATACACACATACAATGTATGTAAGTGAGAGTGGCTGTTGTTAATTCCCCACCTTTCTTAGCACGACATTTCGACTCCATATTTTATTTTCGTTTGTGTTTTTTTTTTCAAAACTTTTGTAACCCAAATACATTTTTTGCCCCATTTTTCAGCGGAATTTAAGCTATAGATCCCTGTATAAAATACTTCGCTGCATACCTGCATATAAATGTATGTATGCATACATATAAAGTGACTTACATATATGTATGTATGTAATAAATCTACAATTAAGCAGAGAGCGTTGTATTTGCACGAGACTTTTTGAATGCTTGTGTGTATGTATGTAAGTGCACATGTCCGCTTGTATTTGTTTAAATAAACTCACTGGGAATGCATGCTGCGCTAAAATAACTAACAACAACGGCAGAAACAGCAAAACTGCACTGTTAAGTAAAGAAAAACCCCGCAGCATTAAGGTTGAGAGCTGGATGAGCTGCTATAGCCGCCCAGGCCAAAAATAACAACAACAAACGAAATAAGTTGTGTATAGCAATAATAACGAACTCGGCGAGCAGGAAGCTTGGATCTCACTGCTAGACGCCAGGATATTTAAGTTCTACCATTTATTGTTCACGTTAAGCACAGTCAAGGCAGGAACATAAGCAGACACTATCAGAGGCGTGGAGAATTTAAAATTGCATGCTTACTTAAGTTGCACCTCGATTTCACCGCCGCTGTCGCCGCCGCGCACCTTTGCTGCCATCACCAACGCCAACCCAAATTTTCTACTGATCATCCTTTGCACAACTATTTGCCCGTCTGTTGTCTGTCCGCTAGTAGTAGTGTATGGAGGGTGGAAAAAATGCTGTTGCACAGTACATACAAGAAGCAAAATGCTTGGATTAAAGTTACCATAAATTTTATGGACAATAAATCAGCTGCAAGGCTGCCTTAGACTCTACAGTAAATTGCGCAAATCGCTACCGGTGCGTATGCATATATACATATGTATGTACATGGATGTGCACTTACATTTGTATGTGTTTATCTAATTGTGTACATGTGCAATGGCCAGAGTACGAGAAGTGTAAGTAAAGCAAATTTCTTGCAGATAAATGCACTTTTAAGAAATTAAAGTTCCACAAGTGAAGTACCAATAAATAACAAAAGTATGCTAACGCATTTAAAGTGATGAGCGTGTCGTAGAGAATTCAGCAGAAGGAGTGTTTGAATTAAGATGTGCCTTTGTGGCGAGTTACAAGTAATCGAAAGTGCTTATTTATGACCTTGTTTGTTAGATAAATGTTTGGCAATTTAAAGTTTTGTTCTTAAATAAGTATGCCGCACAGTGGTCTGAAGGTGGCAGAAAGTTTAAGTTTCGAATTGTATGAAAATACTCAATGAGTTTGTCGATACGATTATGGACATGTCTGCTTACACTTTTTGAGGATTTTTTTTTTGGGAAGTCGGTGTTTTACGAATCGTCTTCCTATGCAAGAAGTAATCTGAGATCCGAAAAGGGCACGACTTTCTTCACCCATCTGTTTAATGGATAAAATCTATTTTGTATGACATTTAACGTATTAGTAAATATTTCGCGAGTGGATTGGCTGAAAAAAATCCAGGCCAGGATATTTTTAATTAAATATTATTATTATTTTTTTTTTAACTTTGCACTTACTTTTATAGTGAGCAAATTATCCATAACATCGTATAGCAAACATCTCTATCGCTTCTATCTCCCCCTATCTCTCTATGCCTTTTCCATATTTATCTCTATGATTAGGTTCTATGTTTATCTAAACCAGTGTAATGAAAAAATCACAACTGAAGAATTTGACTTTTTGTTAAGATGTACAGCTACTCGGTAAAGGAACAAAAATGTTAGACAGGGACTTTCTATATTAAGGTGGCGATATATATACATACAAATGTATGTAACAGTTTCTTTATAGTTACTTGATCTTAATCTTTTTTCCTTTATTTTTACATTTATCGTTGTCGTCTTGATCGTAATTTTTTTTCCTTTATCTTTACGCATCTCTTTTTTTGTTTTTATTTTTAATTTAGCTTTGCCTTTATCTCCTCTTCATCTATGCACTCACCTTTACTTATATTATATTATTAATCTTAAGCATGTAAGATCATTTATGACGTGTAGGTCCATGGCAGGAAAGAGTTGGGTATGCACACCAAAGATACTGAGATGGATCTAAACGACTATAGTACGACCCATGATAGCTTATGGAGCCATCATTTGGGCCGATAGAACTTCACAACTTGGAACAATCAAAATGCGCTCCAAGATACAAAAACTGGCATGCGTATGCATAACCGGAGCCACGAGAACCTGTCCAACCGCATCCTTGGAGGTTTTCTTAGATCTTACCCCTCTTCATATTCACATACAGACTCAGGCGAAAAGATATTTACTACGGATGACTGGTTCCAATATCGGTTCAGAAGGGATACCGTGCATTCGAGGTTCAGCTTTGCAAAGAGGTTTAAAACTGATATGAGTAATAAGAAGAGCTTGGCAGGCATATCAGAAATATATCGGATAAACAAAAACAGGATAACCTGGTGCACTGATGGCTCATTGACCGACGAGGGTACCGTGGTAGAGGTAGTCGGAAGATACTGGGAACCCATGGAAAAACATATACGCGATAGAAAGATGCGCTGACTTTAATATAAATATCAGGTTTGTGTTATCTGGATTCCGTTATATATTGGTATTAAAGTAAACGAGATTGCCGATAAACTAGCGAATAAAGGTGCATCAAGTCCCTTGACCGGCCCAGAGTCTTTCTGTGGCCTGGGAAAAGGGCACTCTCTGAACTTATTTGGTTAGAAGAGGCTCCTAGGAAACTCTATTGCGATAATACAACCAGGTCTAGAGCAGTCCAAAGCACCTTTAAGAAACAGATAACCTAAAACGCTTCAAGGAATGTATGAGCATAACAAAGAATAACTTAGGAATTTTTACAGGAATCCCCACAGGGCACTGCAGGCTGAATTATCACCTGACTAAACTGGGAATATAGGAATGAGCGGTGAAGATTTTGCAGGACGGTCCATATGGAACATAAATATTTATGTGTACACATACCAAAATGTTGCCCCACGCTCTAAATAGGTATGGCCTATGCTAAGACAATGCAACTATCAAACAGTAAACCATTAATATTATTGGTGGTATGCCATTACAGTTACTCGATAATACTCATTGCCAACTGAGCGCGTCCCCGTTCACGTAACCCGGATAACAAGCATGAGCTAACCAACCCATTTGTAGCCTTGGATCACGCCAGATAGAGGAAGCTTTAGTAGCGCCACAACATACAATGTCTGGGTGTCTGGTTTGGAGCAAATGGATCGCTATTCAAACACGAACATAGAAAAACTTTCCAAGGTTACGGTTGAGCTCTCCGCAGGGTTCGAGGCTTGCCATGCGAAAACCCGCCCCAGTTGAAGCCGAAGATACGGATAAGACCCCCTATTTTATGATGACAACAAATTTAAAAGACTATGTTTTAAGCACATGCACTTTGAAAGTCTGGACCCTTAATCGGAAAGTAGCTCCCGTTCGGCTGGCTGATGTCTTCAAGAAGACTAAGACTATCATCACGTCCATCCAGAAAATATGTTGAACACAGCAAGACTAGAAATACGTGGAGCCTTGCGACGTCTACTACAGCTGCCGCAATGTAAAGGCAAGACACTCTGTGTCGATTAAGCAAGTTTCTCGCCACAATCTGAATTAAAGCTCGTTTGCTTTAGCCTACGTTCCGGCGGAAGGGAAATACTAGGCGAGATAATAACTCCTTTAAATTTGCGGCCCCTCGATGGAGAAGGACTTCTCTTCCAATTGGCGTCAGTTGGCACAGAAGAGAAACGACTGGCGGTCTTTGTTGAACTCGGCCAAAATCGCTTAGACGGTTACAATAAAGGTTGAAGAATAGAAGATACAGTAAGCTGATGAGGGAAGCGAGATGTAACTATTCACTAAAATAAGGCCGAAATACGTGAGTGTGAGGTGCTGGAAAATTTTACCAGAACTTTGCGACTAACGGAATATTTCAATATCAGGACCAATCCGAAACGCATCTAGTCGAATCGCATTTTGCTATGCTGGGTTAAGTTTTTGAGAAAATGATTACCTACAATTGCAGTTAAGAATATACGCCATACGCCTATCGGCCGTGTTCTTGTTTTCACAAATTTTCTGAAATCGATTTCAAGCATAACGTGCGATTCGACTGCAATTGATATCATTAGCACTTTAGCACTTTACAGTTCGAGAAATTCACTTTGCAATTGAAAACCGTAACAAACGCCTATATTGCACAAATTTCACAAGCCCTTTTTCCGCAAAGCGAACTGTCGGCTTCTTTCACATAGATAATCTTCACTTAGCAGTATAGCACCGAAAATGATTGCACAAAATCTGTTAAGAGAAAATACAATTGCCTGTGTACTACACACTGCACGAAATTGCAAATACCACAAACTTTCCCTACTTTCCCGCAATTCATGCTGCATTCTCCAAGTCTAAAGCGAAATTTTATCCAAGGATTGCATTTTTATTTCTAACAATCTAAAAATAGTTACAAAATCTGTTATATATTTGCACTCACCTTGTGTCCTTGTGAACAGTAACAGGCAAAAATAGGACAGCAACTCGGTTAGCTTCATTTTTCATTCGTACTGTATGAGTTTCGTGAGATAGTGTGTACCTACATATGTTTATGCGTTTGTACGAATGCGTTTTGTGTGAAAGTTGTTAAATGCACAAATACGATTGTGCAGCTATTTGATTGCTTTGCTTTCCACTTGTTATTGTTGTTGTTTGTTTTATTTTTATTTTTATTTTTTTTTTCAGCTGCTTTTACCGCTTTCACTTGCTGCCGTTGCTATA
>NW_016162778.1:27551-40661 GCF_001687245.7 Rhagoletis zephyria | reverse complement strand
TTAATGTTCGGCTCCGCCCGAACTTAGACTTTTTTACTTGTTTTCTTTTTGTTTAGTTGGTTTGCTGGTTTGCAAGTTCTCACGAAAACAACAGCTTAACATGTTTTTAATCTTAGGGCGAGGAGTTCTACTTCTACGTCTACATATGCGCTTACTTACGAGTAAATACATAGCTAAATCATTCAGTCGGCCGCAGCAAAAGTGGCGGTCGTTCGTTAACATTTATTATTTCTGTTGATGCTGTTAAAGTTGACGTTTTTATTGTCTTTGTTTTTGTTGTGTTAGTTGCTTGGTATTTGTTGCTTGTTGTCGTTTTTGTCTCTGCTCTTGCTTGTAGTGTTTTTGTTGTTGTTGCTGTCGGCTTTTGTTGCCGCACCGTTATTCTTGTCGTTGAGGTTAGGTTATGTTCTACGATGTTTGGTCATGTCATTGCTGGTAGTTGTTTCCTCGTTGCCATCTTTTATTTCTTACATATGCACGTACTATCTTCTCGTATTAGACGTCTCTTAGCGGTTAGTAAAGGGTGGTCTAATGAAGCGAATCTTTGCCCAAGTTGTTTTTGATTATTGTTCAAAGTTTCAAGGAACTGCAAACTCATATTGCGTACTGCCTACTTTTGTTGGAATAGGTTTTGCGTTTAGAGAATAAGGGGACTCGTCGGTAACGAGGGCATGTGTTTAGAGAAAGCCCAAAATCGTACCGGTTTCGAATCTAATGCCTGCGGCCCTAGCTTGAGAGGGTATTGATCGAACGAGGCATACAAGTACTCTTCAATTGTAATTTGGATCGATGCTATGTTTCGTGAGTGAAAAATTAGGTCGCCTTTGGGAAACACCCTCGTGAGAACTACAGACACGAGAGGCCGTCAGCAGGGAGAGTTCATTTTCCGACCAAAGACCAAATGTTTCCTGGTAGGTGATCTCTTAAATAGAAAACATAGGTGCGGGTACAATATCGTTGGATGAATTCGGCAGAAAGCTCTCGGACGTTGCCAGTGCAGCTCTTCGTGTGGATTAAAATCGGTGCGTCATTGAGGATGTTACCATAAATTTACAAAAAGCTTTTATTTTACATCAAAGTATAAACTAAGTGCTTGTTTATTCACTCTTGGAGGAGCCGGCTTGTTTCAGTTTCTGCCAGCGAGAAATATGACATAAGAAGAATTCTTTAGTGTCTTTGTGGCACGGAAATCATTTTGTGGTCTCAGCTGGCCTTCGTTAGAGAGTCTTAATAAATAACTGAGTGGATATACTTAGAATGCAGTTAATACTGTGGAGCAGCAGGAAGCCTTGTACAAGTCAGGCTTTTCAGCTATTTCTTCGATGGAAAGTGCTTTTTGTGTGGTTACAGCCAATTACTTTTTCATATGCACCAAATTTGGGTCATGATATCGGCTCTGTATTCAAGATGATGACATTTTATGGATCAACTTTAGTCGAGCACTTGACGAACGACCTCTGACTCAAAGAACAACTGTGCTCCTTTTAATCAATAGTTTCAGGGTAGAAATGAAATTAAATTAAAATATGTTTTTACCTCTTGGATGCTGATATAGGTACGCCCAGAATGTACACTCCATTGAATGTAGATTCAGGGAGTACCTCTACATATATCAGGCTCCAAAGTGTAAAAATCTGTGAAACTGATCGGATCTAAACCAAATTAGTATCGGACCTCCTCTGAGATACTTCCTCCTTTTTTGAACTTAGTTACAACTAGATTTCCCCCTTAAATGTGGGATGCTCTTTCTTCTTATTTTATTCATACTTTTATGGAATTCAAAACATTTATAAACACACCCTTTATATCTCCGTAATCTCAATTTAATTTTATTAAAACCATTTTGAACATAAATTTCTGCTGCAGCTTATTTAATTTTCCCCTTAGTCGAATGACATCCTCTTCAGCGCTTCTGCCAACGCTTCCTCTACCGTAGATTTTTAAATTATTTATCTACATACATACACACATATGTATATTGCATACGCACACACCTGTATGGTAATGTGAAGGTTGTTAAACACATATTTTATATCACCTGTCGCTGTCAGCGGAAATAACAAAAATCTCATTTGCTGCCACTTCCTTACCTGCTTTCGTTCGCTTAAAAATGAATGATAATAAAAATAATATCTTCAAGCAGCACTCTTTGCGCCGTGTAGCATCCTCCTCCATCCATCTGCATTGCATTTCACGCATTTCACAGCAAAAACTAAGTGACAAGTTAACTTCCGTGAAACGCCTAGACCACTTAGTCCTTGCCAGGACATCCTGCTCTTGAGGCTCAGCTGTTGCGTATGAAAGTGGCGTCAAAAAGTGTGTTTTGCATCCTATTTGATGTTCGTTGCCTGTGCTGATCGCTGAATTTTTCTGCTTTTATTTTCACTCTTTTTACTTTGCTTTCGGGCCTTCAGCGCGTTTACCTTGTCCTTGTTGCTTTGAGTTTGAGTAAAAACATCTAGCTTCCGGCTTGTCTCATAGGTTTTTTTTTTCTTTTTTGTTTGTTGGATACAGGCGTTTGCGTTGTTGCTTTGCTACTCTACGCTGACATGCTGACAACATTTTGTGGCATGTTTTCTTTCGTCTCTGCCTGTACTTACTTTGACATTTTTGTGACAAACGTTGATGTTCTCTCGGTCTTTTTTGGTGTAGCATTCTTTGACCAGTGCGAAATTGATACTTAGCTCGAAGCTGTTTTGGTGGGCAAGTACATTATCTCAGCGTGTCCAAAACACCGCCAGTCAGAATTTTGTTCAAACTTAATATTTTAACTCATTGCAAGAAGCAAGCAGCCTTATCCTCATCATTCTTAAGATAATAGCGAGAGTAAGGATTCGGTGAGATTTTCTATCGAACCTTGCAGGCCAAAAGCGAGAGCTGTAGCTTTTTAAACATAAGGAATTCCTTTGACTGCCTCAGCGGGTATGAAACTCATCTGTTCAAAAGAGTTTGGCTCGGTGATATTATTTCACAAAATTTTGTCAAAGCGTCAGCTATGCAACGCCCCTCCTTGGAGTAGGTCCCAATACTATAAAGGAGTAGCTTAGGTGGGAAAGGAACACTATAAGGGATTTAAACTGGCATATTTCAATAGGAATGCAAAGAGGCAAAGAGTCTACTAGGAGGGTTTCACAAGAAGATATACCAAAGTTTAATTAACCACTCAAAGGAGAAGCTGAGAATACTAACAGGTTTCCTTACAGGACACTGCAGACTAAGAGGATATTTGTGTGAGCTGTGGACATGGTCAAATTACCTTTGCCGGTTCTGCAACTCTACCAGCGCGAAACCGCACCACATCCTCATCGAAGTTGATGCAGTCTGCAGCAGATTTGAGAAAAGTATAGACTCTACGTGGCCACAGCTTAAGCACATTGACTCCCTATCCCCGAAAGGATCTAGGTTTGGAGGAAGTATTGAGGAAAGTAGAGGGCCCAATGGATCACTAGGTCACGGTGCATACCTTTTTAAAATATCTATCTATCTATCTCAAAAAGGCACTGTGGCCTAACCCCCTCGTGGGTCTGAGACTTCCAGACACTTCCTTGACAGCTTGAAACAGCGAACAGCTTGAAATTGAAGGAACTAGTAACTTTCGATTATCTTCTTTCAATATTTGTCTTTTTAATACTTTTATAAGGCTCCTGGGATACCGTGATATTCTTGGAGAGAATTGGTTCGTGATGTTTTTATGACCATTCCGGATATTTGTATTGCACAAATTTACACGAATCATTAAAAATTGTCCAATCTGAGACATTTTGATACAAAATTTTCCGCTGAATCACAATACGACATCATAATGTATAAAAAAGTAAGAACAGTTTTGAGATATAGCCAAAATTCAGTTTTTTTTTACATCTGGAAAAAAAGGAAAAATGGCAGTATCTCAAAAACTGTTGTACTTTTTTAGATTTCAACTTCCCATTTGGTTTCATCGAAAATTTTTCGTAAGCAATAATAGTCAAATGTCCCCGGTTGGATTACTTGTTGATTAGTATAGTTTTCGGGAATTTAAAGTTAAACTTGGCATTTAAATTAAAATTTCGTTTATTATGAATTTATAAAAAAAGACAATAATATCCTGCACGAAGTTGACCAAGTTTTTTTCTGAATAACCGGTGCGTCTACAAACATTGGTCGACATATTTACAGCCGTACCACATTTTCACAAGACTTAACATAATACTTTTTTGGTTGTTTAATTTTCGTTATTTTGTTACAAAAATATAGTCCATTTTTTAACACAACCCATGTAAACCGAAATTCCAAACTTTGGGCAGTATTTAAAAACAAGTAATTTTGAAGCAAAAAAAACAACTTCAGTTCTGATATACAAATTTAAGAGTACTTAATTTCTTCATGATCTAATGATCGGATATAAAACAAATGGGGCCACCTCTTAGGTAACACCCTTCCTTTGAAGAATTATAGATATCGGTTAGCATGGTCCAAAGTTATGCGGTAACATAAAAAAGGAGCAATTTTCCGAGGAATTTATAACCTCCTCCGTTTTTGAAGTCGGTAAAAAATTCAAGAAACTTTTTTTTTAAATTTCGAATTTTTTTAAGTAGATTTCCTATTTAGCATGATTCTGAAAATTCTGTTTTCTAGCACATTGAATTCTAGTAGAATAAAGTACAAGTTTCAAAGGGCTGAAAAATACGGTTGCTTTTCAGAATTTTTTTGTCCCATTTGCTTCCATATAACGAAAACACATGATTTAGTTTTAAATGGAGGAATACCGTAACATCATCGACAACACGCAAAGGCAAAAAACATTGGCCTCAATTTGTTATTTTGTTCGCCAGATATACGTTTTATAATGAGTACACTTACACAATATTCGCATTCGCAAAAGCTCCACATTGATTATTGCGATTGCGAATGCTAATATTCGCAACAACCCTGGTATATAGCTATATTTGCCTGCCGTTTGCCAGGGCGTATGAGTAATCTGTTGGCATTCAATGAAAAACTACATACCATTTTTCATTAAATCATACAGCATATTTTTTGATATGATTTCTATTTTAGTACATTTTACTAAACAATGCATGCGCAATAAATTTTAACTGATATCTATATATTAATACGCTAACATAAATTTTGTCTCCGTTCGTTTGGCGATTCTACCAAACCGATTTCAAAACCAAGAACACCGTTGGAAAGGCATTTTTCCGTAGATGAGCAGAGTTTTTATGGTTTCACAATTGGTTGAAAATTACGGCCAAAACCGTCGTTTAAACATTTTCGAATTGTGTATACATGTTGCTGCAACATGTTCAATTTGACATGTTTCGCCTGTTGTTTCACTACACATTTGAAATTAAGCTTTGAAATAAAGATAAATATGAAGATGAAGAAATAAATGATAACGATGAAGACAAAAAAAGGCAAAAGTGAAGATAAATACGAAAATTGAGATAAATGCGAAAATTGAGACAATGAGAAATATATAAGAATTAGGTTAACAGAGTTGAAATTTTCCGATAGGAATCGAAATAAAATCAGCCATAAAGGTTACTGAAATTTATCGAATCATCGAAGTTTATTAACGCAACGTATCGAATTATTCCAACTGATCAATGTTTACTGAGTTGTCGAAATTTATAGACACAGAAACTTAGTTGTCCAAATTTACGGATAGTTATCGAGCTATAAAAACGTGTGGGATTAACGAAATTTGTCAAGTTAAAGAAATGTATCAAGTTATCGATATTTATTGAATTATCATTATTTATAGACTTAACGAAATTTATCGAGGTGTCGTAATGCATGGAGTTCTTTCAACTTACAGAGTTATCGATAATTATTGATCTACTGAAATTGGTTGGTTCAACGAAGCGAAGTTTATGGAATTTTCAAAATATATCGATTTATCGAAATTTCAAGGTTATATAAGCTTATCGATTTATCACTGCTTATCGAATTTAATCGTCTTAACAGAGTGTAACGAGTTATCAAAATGTTTAGATAGTTTTCGAAAAATGTGGAGATGTCAAAAGTAAAAATTTATAAAGGCATCCAAAGTTTTTACATTTTTGAGTTATCGAAATTTATCGAGCCAGTTATCGAAATTGGTCGAGTTAACGAATTTTGTTGAGTTATCGAATTTTAGTGTTCTTGAAATTCATCGAACTTTCGATATTTATCAAATCATTGAAATTTATCGATAAACTTGAATGTATCGGGTCAATTCGAAGTCCTGCCGAAGTCCTCCAAAGACCTTCTCAGATAAAAAAAAAATTGCTACGTGTTAAGTTAGTAAACCTCTCCAAGGCTTCTAAAACTAGAAAAACTGTCGAATTTCGACAGTAACTGGCACTCTAGTAAGTTAATTTAATACTCGAAAAATTGGCATAGAAATTGTACTATTTCAAAAATTTTCAATTAAACAGCACCACTGAACTTAGCATGCTCGAATTGCCTTTACCTGCTGGATGTCTACTGGCAGAGGATACGTAATTATTTATATTTTTCTTACTGCAAATCCCAACACAAATTTTTGTTTGCTTTTTATTAAAAGCTTAAAACTCAGCGCGTTATCTGCTGGGAAGTCACCATCTCAGACTTTGCTGTCACTGATGAAGCAAAATTCTGTGTTCACCTGACATATGGAGGACACATTAACCCATAAACTTATCTATGTACATACATATGTATAAACGCATTTGTTATCACTATCTTAATTAGATGTTGGAAGGATCCCAACTAATATCAAATCTCCTCTATATCCCCAATGCCCGTGCATCGTGCGTGTCATAAAAAAATTAAATATTCATATGAATTCTAACAACATCCTCTCACCAAATGAATGACAATTTTAAGCGTTTAAAAGCAAAGCGATGAAAGTTTGATGTCGAAATAATGCAATTTATGCACACACATACACACACACACACACACTGACATAAGCATGAAAGGACTAAGTCATAACGAGAAAGAATGACAGGAATTTATGTTAAACGAAAAGCATAAAAAAGCTTATAAGCGAGCGGATGAGTTTAGTGGCTATGCTACTTAAGTGCTTATGTACCCATTTACATACGTACGTACGTAAACATGTATGAATAAACTAAGTTGTAAAGTTTGCAAATAAAATAACGCACATACAAACATACATATGCTCATCAAGTCATCTATGGAAATATATAAGTGAAAGCGAACATATGGCGGCTGCTTGCTTCGTCCTAACTATCAAATACATATACATACATACATATGTATGTATCTACATTTGCCCGCAGACCAACTGACTACTTGCCTTCCTGTTGCTGTGCTGTGTCGCTTCCTTTAGCTTTATGGCAGAACTAATTTGAAATGACATGTCATTATTTGCCGAGCATAAAACACCGCCACAAATCAGCATAAAAGGCGAAGAGGAAATCAAATGCTTCAAAACAAAAATGGCGAAAAAAAAGTAGATATGTAATTGTTGTTGCAGCAATTTTATGCGCCAGCTGCGCTGTTTATCAGCGTACCAAGTAGTTAGTCAACTGTTTGTTTTTTGTATTTTTTTTTTTGTTTTTTCTCTGTCTAACAAAAGATTATAAAATTTACTGAAAATTGTGCGAAAATTAATGCAAATTCGCTGTTGACAGCATATCAGGGCCGTAATAAAAATAAGAGGAGATGATAAGAACTCAATGCCGAGCGGAGCATAAGAAATGACGTGAGAGAGCAGGCAGACGAGAGAGGAAAGGACAATGATAATTGCAGCGCAGAAGAGGTGCTCGGTAATAAAATGGTGCGATGGTGTTAGGAGTAAAACTTAGTGCAATTAAGTTCCTACATGGACATAACACAAAAAATTCTACCGTTTTTTTTTCAGGAAATATAAAATTTATTATATTTAAGCTTTACGTGAACTCGACCGTTTAGAAAATACCTCCAAAAATCAAGTTTTTTACGAATTAAATGAGTTTTTTGGAAATAATTTGTCTTAGTCACGTCAGACGAAGGAAAAGTTAAGTTTTAAAAAGTCTGCATACAAATTTTTTTAAATTTTAGCAGCGAAATAAAAATAATGAAATTTTTGAAAGTGTGAATGAATGAACTAACTACCTCTGGGGGCAAAACTCTCCGAAAAGAAAGTCAGATCCTTCTGAAAAGATAGCCCCGGGCGGCACTGAACCGGCTTTTGGTTGATTAACATCTTTCTATTCTCTTACATGTGGAGTTATTTCCTGGTTTTATTAAACTCAGTTTCATTCAGTGATTTGCAGCATTTCTTTTCTATTCTCCTCTTTAGAATCACATATACACATATGTAAGTGGAAAAACTGGGCAAACGGCCAAGGGTACTTCGTTTGAAATTCTTCTGTATTTCTACAACTTAAATATAATCTTTTACATTTTTCCAGGCTATCGAAACAGTTAAATGTAATTTTCCTTTAGTTCCTTTAACAAACGTCTTTTACAAAGTAACGTATAGATGCGATTTTATTAGAGCGCCTCAATACGGGGGCCCAGCAAAAAAGCTACTTATTTCAAAATAAAAATTAAAGCAAAGCAATTTTTTCTACTATTAATAAAAAGAGCGGAGAAATTTATAATAGCTTCACCCTTAGGAAACATGTGTAAAACATAAATTTCCATATACGCAAACCACTCATAAATCAGAGAGGGCACAGACGCGCACAATGGGACTACAGCGGCCAAAAGTAGTAAAAACGGGTTGCGGGAATTCTGAAAATGTAATTACGCAGATACATAGCAAAATATCCAGAAAATCCAAACCAAGAAGAATTTTTGATAAAAATGCATATTTGCAATCAGGAAACGAGCTTAAAGTAGGAAAAAGTTTGATTTTGTCGCAAGTAATTTAAATTAATTTTTCCACTTGTGCGCATATAAAAAAAAGCCAATCTGGTTTATGAGCAGTTTCTTTTTCTGTGGTCACGCATTGCTTTAAATTTTTATAAATCTTTTGAAATGTATAAAATAGTATACTTTGAAATTCTACATAATTTTGTGAGTATAAAATTTTTCGAATGCTTAATTTAAAAAGGGATATTTAAAAAGGACCTAGGATGCGAGCTAAATTATACATAGGACAAGTAAACATTAAATATGTATGTCATATCTCAAATAGTTCCAGCTGCGAGGAACTGCGAGTTCAGCTTCTATTCTGCCTTTTATAGACCGACCCTCCTCCTGTAAAATTTGTTGAATTTCATTGTACAGCTGAAGGGATAGACTCGGGTGTGTACATAAAATAAATAATATGCCATATAAAAAGCATATTGAAGGAGATGTAGATATTATGGACTCGCCAAACTATTCACCAAATTCATCATTCAGCCAAAAATGGACGCTACTCTGGACGAGATCCGTTTTCGATGGTAAGAGTCCTGCTGGCCTTAGCTCAGCTTTTGTTGTATAAAATTTAGGTAAAATTTATAGTTTCAGTGTAAGTACACATCGTGTACATAATTAAGTACGCAGGTATTGTAAATGTTTTCGTTTTATCATTTTTTAAATAAAGAAATAGGAACTTCTTTGGAAATAAAATAAATAAAAAAATAAAAATTCAAAAAACTTGGTACTTGGAGCCAAAAAAGTTGTGTAGAAGTTGGGCGCCGTAATAAGAAATGCTTTATTATCTCCCAAGCTGGAAAATTCTGGCTTAACGAGCAGGGCACGCCGAATTTCATCAAAAAGGTTTTTTCTTAATTTTCGCCTATTTTTCTAGAATTACTGTACGATAATGTAAACCGATTTTGACGATCTTTTAGATTTATGCTTTTCTCATTAAAACCAGCATATGCTGTGAATTTCATGAAATTCCAGCGAATTTCTAGTACGGTTACTACTTTTGGCCACAGCTTATATGGGGCGGTCCCACTGTGAGACGCCTGTTCATATGTATGTTTGTATGTAAGTATGTGCGTATGCATGCAGATATGCATGTAATAGTCGTTAATTTTAAATTCCTTGTATGCTGTAATCTCGCTTTATGCTGCTGGTGGAGACCTCAAATATTTTCCATACTATTTTGCTAGCAGCCCACAATGTACGTACTTACATAACGTCGTTTAAAGTACGAAACCGCGTATCGTCGTTCTGCAAAACCGCATAATTGACATTTTTTGCCAAAAACTGGATTTGCACACCGAAGCTCTTGGCTCAAGCCTTATCCATTCGTTGTGAAATATACTAGCCAGAAATGCGATTGCTTTATCAAGGAGAGAACCATTTTGAAATATGAGTGTTTTTACTCTCTACAAAATAATTTATGCAACCTCACTTACGCGGTTTTGTACTTTAAACGACGATAAGTATATGTAGATTATATATGTATGTATTTCATCAAACAAAAGATTATTTGTTCATTTATTTTTTTTTTGTTGCGTGCGAGTATACTAAATTTTTCTTAACAACTTGTAGCATTAAAGTATTTTTCAGCAACCGATACTGATATGTATATTAAGAAGAAAACCAATAAAGCTACTACCAAACTGCCATCTGAAAAGCTCTCGGCTGCCTATCAAAGCCCCAGTGCCCACAGTCCACTTCTTGCTGCAGCTAGTCTGCACGCAGCGACACTTAAGTGCGTAGCCTCCATTGCCAGCCATAAAGAAAGCCCGAAACGCATTTTACATCAACGAACAGAGCTGTGTGTGTGGTGGTACTTTCGAAAATCCCCTAGCGCTGCAGTATCGATGATGTTGATGATAAGTAATGGCGCTAGCAGCAGCGAGCGATGCAATGGCGCGATGACGATGTCGATGTCGATGAAGATAAAGATGACGATGAAGTGGCTCGAGATATTACGATGCAGCCATCTCCCTTTACAGCTGCTTTAGCTTCAGCTGTTACTTTCACCATTGTCGAAGTTATTGAAATAAGCATCCCAAAGCTCTACTCTGATAGTGTGTTCCCCTAGCGGTAATATGTATGTATGTATGTATGTATGTATGCTGCGGTGGTACGCATCGTAAATCCGCTTACACTGCTCTATGTACATACATCGCTGCTACTCGTTGTCCGCTACTGATCCGCCATTGCAGCTGTGTAAGTGCCTCATGCGGCTGGATTATAAGTTATGACATGCGGAATTATGTGTTGCCATGGCAGTGCAAGTAAATGGGCGAGTAAGTACGCTGTGGCGCTACTTACGAGAGTGTAAGCAAGTAAGCGGGAACGTGCAATGATTTTCATTGGGAATCGAAGTAGCTCTTCTCATTTCATAGTATCCTTCGCTGTCCGTTGTATAAACATAAATAAGTATGAGTAATACTCAAAATGTTTCTAACGCGCGATGTTGGGGTCTTATGAAGGATATCGGTTTATTAGGAGACAACGAACCGATTTGTGAGTAGGCAAGGGGGTTCCGTTGAACAAATCCGGCTGAGCTGTTTAAATCCGGCACCCATGGGTGGAACACGAAAGAAAAGGTGCAGACAAACAAAATGAAAGGATCAAGGAAGAACAACACACATTGTCGAATCTTCACTGATGGCTCCAAAACTTACCCTGAGTTATGCTCTGGAGTCTTCATCGAAGTTAATGAGGATAAGCTAAACTTTTCTCTTGGGGAGTATGCTTCGGTCTTCCAGGCTGATGTATTCGCAATCCTCAAGGCCATGGACTATGTGGTAGAAAATAGGTGCTTGTTTACTCTGTGTACCAGGTCAGTCGGGAGTACATCTCACCACTTGGAGCCAGAACTGACTCAGACTTGTTATTGACTCAGACCAGTTATTCTTCGGTCAGCAACCAGTTATGGCACTCCCACCCTCGGCCATCGAAGCCACCTTCAGAATCTTCAGAAAATTGAAGAACAGTTCCTGTAGAATAGGTCTACTGGGCTTTTAATAGAAGACATAAGTGGATAGTGAATCGATGTGTCCGATGGGTGTGCGCACACACGAAGACCTGAAATCGGTTGGATAGTGCATTCAATCCAAACCATTCGAATATAGCTGAGCTTCGCACTTATTGAACTTGCTCCGAAGGCATGTTCTGTGTATTGGTCATTTAAAACAGTGCAAAACCGATTTTCACCTAGGCGGCACTGTCCTGATGGCCAAAAGCCAAGTAAGCAGCCTTAAATGTCACTCTGGTTTGTGTGGCCACCGCCTGGTTTGTGTGGCCATAACGCACGCTTCGAGTCATCACAGGCACACCGTCGCCAGCTACACCTATAGAGAATCACGCTTGCTGAATCGCCCTGAGACTTCCAAACCTAAATAGCTGGATAAGTTGGAACTTAAGGGGTCATTTGGGTGTCCTAAAACTATTTATAAAATATACCAAACTAAATATATAAATTGTCAATGCTACCAAAGCTGACCTTTATAAAGCCCTACAAGGTAATAATACCGAAAGGCATACCTGTAAAACAATAATCGCCATGTTCAACGAGGGAATCAAATTTGGTACACTGACGGTCCGATGAGTATATACTCAATCATATTACAGACAAAAATTTTCGTAATTGAAATATGTGTCCACGAATGTATTCGCAGAAGGACTAATAAGGCAACGATAAACATCATGTCGGATAGACAGGCAGCGTTAAGAACACTTGACTCTTGCAAAACGGTGTCAAAGGTAGTGGACAGTTGCACAAAGGTACTGCCAAAACAAGGACCCATAAACAGAGTAGCCTTGTGGTGGGTTCGGGCTACGAGAGTTTCGATGTAAACGAAAGGGCTGACACTCTAGCAAAATGCGGTGCCCTGTGAAGTCTAGTCGACCCGCAACCTTGCTTTGGTCCACTCAGAGCATACATAGCAAGGCTCATAATGGGAGGTAGGGAGGACTTGCAAGTTACAATTCAATGGCGCACGACGAAGGGCAAAAGGCAGTCCAAAAGATGCATAACTCCCTGTCGTGGAATCTCTGAGCGGCTGTTAAATCTTAGCAGAGAGGCTTTAAGAACTCTCATCGAATACCTGAAAGGACACTGACGACTATACGACGAAATTAGGGAGACAAAATTGCACAAATAAGAGTTTTATAAATTTTTCTAATTTTGTTCATAAATCATTAAAATACTCCTCAAAGTTGGGAAAACAAAACGTCACCATGCTTAGCACAGCGAAAATATGCTGCTAGGTTGTTTAAGGAAACGCCCACATCATAAAAGTCTATGAGCTG
>NW_016162778.1:18168-23475 GCF_001687245.7 Rhagoletis zephyria | reverse complement strand
GCATAATTTTGAATGTTTTCGAGTGCTGTCTTTATGCATAAATTTATAAGTAAATTTGGCGCTTGTGAATTGTGAAATAGAAAAACAAGCAAATAAACAACAACAACAATACGTGTACAAGCACGACAAAGCAAGCAGCAGCCTACCAAGCCACCAACAACCCGCCAACATTTGCTTGTACAGTTCCCCAAATGATGTTGCCAATGGCTTTCGCTGCTGTACTCGCTTAAATGATAATTTCGGTCATCAAAGACAAATGTCGTTTACGCTAATTTCGTGTGGAAATGCGGCACAATTGACGTCGCGCATACATCCGCAAGCGGCGGCAGGCATTATTGCTAAAACATAACTAGGCGGATGTCCGCTTGGCCGGAAGATACGCAGCGCATAGCTGATATAGCTGACCTGTTTAGTAGCGGGGTGGTGGAGGTGGCTAAGAAGGGAGCAGGAAGGAAGAGAGCTCTACACGTGCTCGGGAAGTAACAATACGGTTATTAGGAATGTGCTTACAGCTGACATATGTGGGTCGTTCTTAAAAAACATGACCAATTGGTGTCCCCAGACTAATTCGCCGGAATACATAACTTTGGACCACGTGAACCGATTTCAATAATCGTTTTTTTTATTGGAAAGATGGTACCTCAAGTTCGTCCCGTAATTTGGTTTAGAGATCCGATGATTGGATAATGAAGAAATTAACGGTACCCCCAAATTTGAATATAAGAATTGAAGTCGGTTGTGTTCTTTCCTTAAAAACTACTTGTTTAATAAAAAGTCCTATAAACTCGAGATGCGCTCAACTTTCAAAAGTACCTAATAAAAAATTTTAAAAAAGAGGCAGTAAAATTAAATTTGTTGATTCCATGAATTTTTGCACTTTTATGTTCCTTTTTTCGATTTCTGGTTTCTGGCTTTCGATAGAGATGGTGATTTTTCACGATTTCTAAATTTTTTTAATATTTCGAATACCGAAAAAATTAACTGAACTCTCAAGAAAAACGAAAAATTCATATAAAATGGCGCACAAGAAATGGAATAGGAATTTTCTTCTACCAAAATTTCTTAAATCAGTTTGCAGCTCTCAAGAAAAAAATGCTCATATATTCATTTCCTCATGAAAATTTACAGCAAAAGCAAAGCGCTTTTTCAAGCAACAGAAATTATAATAAATATTTCTTATAATTTCCTTGAGAGCTGGACTCTTAGCTTTAAGATACAGTTTGCATTTGGGGTCATTAGCTTTAGGGGGGGTTTGAACCCCAAAACCCACCCCTTGTGTGCGCTAATGGCTCAAATACTTAAATATATCCTATTAACATATGTACTGTGTAGTTTCTTTTGATTCTCATACATTGTGTCCAAACGTTTCTACAATTGTTTGATGCTCGATAAAATACATTACAATTTCTTCTTCAACCTTAATGTGCTTAGTACTCTACATTTGTAGCATTTTTACAGAAAAACTTGAATAAATAGAAAAAATTTACAACAACAGTGTTCTAGGTTTTCAGTAGCTTTCTAAAAATCAATTCTCCTGGCCGGTAATCTACAAATCGACGGCTGAGTGGAAGATCGTCCTACCTCGGCAGCCGGTTCGATTACGCCCTACCTCAGAAAACATTTCTAGAACGCCCTACTTCAGAATTTGCTTGAAGAACGCCATATCTCACGCTCTAACGCATTTTTGAATTGGCAGCTGAGATAGGGCGTTTCCGAGCCGAAATCCGAAATAGGGCTTTCTTGAAAAGTTTTCTGAGATAGGGTGTTTTCGAACTGGCTGGCCGAGATAGGTCGACCTTCCACTCAGCCGTCGAAATTTAGTCACCTTATAATATGTATGGAAATAGTTTTCCAAAATGGGAGATGGAATTAAGACCACGTGTATTTATGCCACCAATGCGGAAAGACGTTCTGCACAAAAACCCTGTGGATGGTGTAACCCGAGTTTACATTTTCACAGCCAAAGTACTAAATTTAACCCATTTTCAAATGGGTCCCCAAGGGTCTGTAAAGAGGGCACAGAGGGGAGGGGCAACTCTTCCTGAAGTTTGGACTGTACTCTTCCTAATGAGGTTTTAGAGATTTTCAGGACTTCAGCGCTCTATTCAGCTATAAGTTTTCTGAATAAGCTGCGAAAGCCCCTGGCGGAAAAATTGAATTTTTCGACTCGTCATCGTTTTCAGGAATTCGGACTTTGCAATATATTTAACTGTATTATGCATTTGGACCTACACCTGCTTAGTAGATACATATCTGTAATGTCTGCAAGAGAGTATTTCCGGACGCATATCTTCTTGTGGATCCGATGTTATTTGGCTAACGAGATCGTGCGATTAGACACCATTTGAACTTATTCATGAGGCGCACCTTTCGCATAAATCTAAAACTTTGGGCACCTCGAAACTAACTTTTTCCAAGTTATGGTCGAGATACCAAAAAGTGCCCGAAATCAAAAGATTTACATTCAGAATAAAGAGTGCAAATAAAAAAGATGCACTAGTTTTTGGTTCTAGGATTTTCCAAAATTTTTTTGATCTCTGTTAGTCATTATCGACTTTTTTTAGCCACGTTTATGCTCCCTACCTGATGTTGTCACTCAAAAGACCTCGACTTTAAGCTTTCTTCCGGAGATGGAAGGTATTTATGTGCTTTTACATGGCTTCTCGATATTACAGAAAATTTTTCTTTTCTATATCTCTTGACAGACAGACCCTCCTTTGGCTTCTCCGGGCGACAAAAATCAAAAAATTTCAAAATTCAAGAAACAAGCAATAGACCTATGACGCCAGGATTTTTTAAAGGGACTTTGAAATTTCAAAAATATGATATATGTAATTGTAGAAATAATTTAAAAAAATCAGGCCTTCAAAAAGTCGATAGAAATAGGAAGCTAGTCAGCCATTTTTCAAGCAGAAATTCATACAAATGAAATTTGTTGCAGAGAGTGCCATAGAAGAGGCGCATCTTCGAAATATGTACTTACATCTGTATTATATCGGCCAATCGATCCAACTGGGTAATACGAAAATCGAGCATAACGAAATCCAAGCTGGTACAATGCAACTGGTCAGACACAAAGTACAATGCGTACTATATTAAGTTGGTTATTTTAATGAAAATAGGATTCAAAAACTCTGTAAATTCTGTGTAGACGTGTTGCACCGGAATTGAAATTTGGAAAACAAAGACCTTGGAAGTTCTCGGCCATACTAAAATCCTACGAATATAGTGCAACAGCCGACATCGGAAGGCCCATAATGGTAACAACAAATAGCCGGAATGAGAAGAACAAAAAAAGCTTAAGACTATTAGATATACATACATATGTACAATTTATTTACAGTAAAGCTCACATCTACCTGACCAAAACCACATCACTGAGGAAAAGCGCGTGATCATGAACTGTATTCAAAAGAAGTCTTTAAACTCAAAAAACGCAGCCTCAGCCATAAGCAGCAACAAAAAGCTGTTTGCATAATGCTAATTTGAGTCGAGAATATTAAAGAACTCCACCGCCGGAACAGCAGCAACAGCAACAGCAACAGCAAGCAAGACATTTGAAGACGGCATTTCCCACGCGACAACAACAGCAAAAAGCTTGCTGGCAAAGACGCGACAACGCAAAGCAATGGCAAAAAGCATTTTCATGCTCGCAAGCATTAGCCAACTTCTTCACTTCATTTCTTGTTTTTATTGCGATTGCCAGCTTTTAACTTTTTTCTGTTCGCTTTGCGTTGAAATTATGATTCGATACCTTTTATGGAGCCGCCAACAACAAGTAGCAACTTTCATGTCTTTTGCCAAGGTAATTGCCTGCAATTTGCATAACAATCCCAACTGGCTGCTTTGCATAATTCTCAAGACAGCAGCAGCTCAGCAGCAGCAGCAACGTAAGCGATGAGTATATAGTAAATAGTATGACGAGGGCATACACAGCTCGATATTGATACCGACGAGGGGTAGGAAGAGGCAGAGAGAGAGAGAGAGAGATAGACCAAAAGCTAAGCGCGTACTGGCAGTACTGGTTGTGAAGCAGATAGCAAAGCTACTAAAGCGCGTTACGTAGAAGTTGTGTTGCTGCTAGCCGTGTCACTGCCAACGATACAGCTAACAACAACAGCAAGAACAATACAGTTGAAAGACTTGTGAAGTGATGAAAAAATGCTTGGATCACACACTCTACCCTCCGGCACGAAAAGTGAGTTGGGGGTATTAGCCGCATTTATGCCTTATGCCGCTAAACATTCTTCAGGGGGGAGGGGGTGGCAACCAACATCAAAACGTACTCATCACCGGCTCCATTCGCCAGCACCTACATACGTTACTGGCAAAACTCTCAGCCGTACTTAGATTCATATTAGGCATGTAGCCGGCAAAATGGATGCTGCCTCTCGAAAAAAAAACTTAAAAAAAGCAAAACTAAAACGAAGCAACCGCATGTGAGGATGTGCCACACGCCGCAACAGGCAATTATTTGTAGCGCAGGCGGCTCTTATGTGGTTGTTGTTTTCTACAAGCTTTTTTTCTTATTTGTACTTTTATATTTACACCCACACACACGCACTTGCACTCAACGGCCTCTAAGTAAATATGCACATCACACATGCAGTCATTCATGACCACTCGAAAAAAAATCTGCGGCATTTTAAGAATGATGGGGCATCGGCTGTGAGGAGCAATGGGATTCTTGAAGATATTTTTGAGCGCTTTGGTTTGTTAGAGAAATTTTTGCTTACTTTTAACCGAAAAAATCGAACTTGAATTGAAGCTCATCATTACAAAGCCTTAATATAAAAAATATAAGAGCCTGGTAGAGTTAACTATAACCAAATCATTTGTTGAGATAAATATATTTAGCTGATTTATTTTCTGGTTGTAGGTTAAGACCTTTAAAAAAGTTGAATTGAAACTCTGGCATTATTACATCTTTTCAAAGCATTCTTTAAATAGGTTTACACGGGAGCTGCTTCGATACGATTTACGAACTACCTAAACCCTATTCCACAGCACACTCAGGAACAAAAGTCAGTTAAATGTATTTCTCTCAACACATAATTTGGTAGTTATAACCAAATCATTAAGAAAAATGCATTTATGTAGTTGACGTAACTAAGCTCTTTCCTCAGTGCAATGCACTTTTTTTCCTACAGGGGAAAAAGGCATTAAGCATCCGCTAATACTCTCATATAAGGGGCTACATTCCTTGGCTTACATTCTGCTGTATCTCAAGTAAATCCAACATCAAACAAAAGACGATTTTACATACCAAATGAAGCTAAAAATTTCTGCAAAAACAAAAAGAAACGT
>NW_016162778.1:0-12046 GCF_001687245.7 Rhagoletis zephyria | reverse complement strand
TTATACTCGCAGATACCTTTACTTATACTTTGTCCTTGTTCTCACTCTCTCTTTGCAGAATAGATTTTCGTCCTGGTCGTGGGATTTATGACTTGCAAATAAAAAACACCTCATACAATCGCGATAATGGCCGTTTCGAGTGTCGGATCAAGGCCAAAGGCACAGGTGCCGATGTGCATCAGGAATTTTACAATTTGACAGTTTTGACACCGCCACATCCGCCGATGATAACGCCCGGCAACATAGCCATCGCCACCGAGGATAAGCCATTGGAGTTGACTTGCAGCAGCGTGGGTGGCTCACCGGATCCAATGATAACGTAAGTAAAAGTGAAATAGTCAAGTGAAAATGGGTAACTTAATGACAGGTCAGAATATAGAAAGCAAATAAAGTTGGCACACATACATACACACACACACACACACATGCTTTGGTTAGTTAGTGTATGTATATACACAAGCAAGCAAATATGAACAGCAATATAGTTATTGGTCCCTAAACAATCAGAGCAAAGTGGAAAAATAAAAATAGAAAGGAAGAGAAAATTAAAGCAGATGGGTAGAATTTTATTTTATGTTTATTGAATAGTCAATATTTATCGACTGATCAACATTTATAGAGGTATCGAAGTTTATCGAGTTAACGAAATTTATCGAGTTCTTTTTAAATTATCGTGCCATCGATATTTATTGCTTTATCGGAATTTGCTGGTAATTATTGAAAATTGTAGGCTTATGGACTCGTGGTTTTTGGAAGTTTTTAAACTACATTGGGTTATCGAAATTTCTAGAATTTCATGAATGTATCGAGTTATCACTATTAGATCGAAATTTCAGATTATTTGCAGTTATCTAAATTTGTCGTTTAGGTATTGAAATTTAGCTAGCTATCAAAATCGAGTTATCGATATATATATCGGGATATGTAAATTTTTGAATAATCGAAATTTGTCCAGCTCTGGAAACGCACAGTTATCTAGGATTATCGATAGCTATCGAAATTTTTAGAGTTATCGAATTTTATCGAGTAACTGGCACTCTTAGCTCAACTACGGTTGCCAGACGTACTGATTTTATCAGTACAGTACTGATTTTTGAACTCTCGTACTGATTTTTTTCATTTCTTCAATCAGTAAGCTAATGTCCTGATTTTTCAAAATTTGTACTGATTTGTACTGAATTTTCAATTCTGAGCATATAGATTTGTAATAGGGGTCTTCCCACCATACTGGGTACTCGGTAACTCAGTGTTCGGTAATTTTTCCCCATGTATTTTGTTTGTGTAACTTTATTTTACACAAACAAAATACTTTAGAATTTTTTAAGGGTTTTACACAGCGTTGGAACTTCGTTAAACTGTACTATAGAAATGTGAGAAGAAAATAATTTAATTATAGAAGAATTAGAATAGAAATTAATACAACGAAAAGAGCAATTATTTTATGAGCATATCGTCGAGTCATTACTTACCAATTGCGATAATTTGATGGACTATAATTTATTTCAAAACAGGGCTGACGAGTGTTGGTAAATAGTTATCAGTTGAATACCAAATTTGAATAATTGAATGGCTTTTGCCGACGACTTACAATTATTTTTTCTGACACTTTAAAAGAGTTTTGCATACAAGACATACGAGTTAGATACTCCTTTTAGGGAATTCTTATAGCCCAGTTGTGCATACTTTGCACTGCTACACTATTTTTACGTAAAAATCAAAACCCTATACATTTCAAAAACTTTTTTTACTAATTTATATGGTATCGGCTAAAACACTTTGACGAATGAAAAAGCCTTTCAGGGGGGAGATTCTGTAAGCAGTTAGCGACAAGTTTCGCATCAATATGGGAAAATTTCATATCATACGTCAAAAAAACCGCTACCGATTCGAAAATTGTCGCTAACTGGTTACAGAATCTGCCACAAGGCCTACAAGAATGATATCGTCCGATTCAGCTGAATCAAAAATGCTTCAAACTAGTAAGAGTTTCTCTGCGTTATGGCCTCGAACCGACATATATGTATACATATTTAATTTGAATCAGTATTAAAAGCTCTATTGGTTCCTACATTCTAAACTCCAAAATTTTAAAATGATATGTAAAGAATTCTTTAGCTATTTATTTTTTTTTTTTACACATTATTTATATACCAAAATATTGTCAAAAACAAGAATTCTGGCCTTTTAAAGTATTTTCTGCTTTGCTTTGAGTACAAGTGTACTAAAAAGTACTGATTTTTATAGCATGTAAAAGTCTAAAGTACTGATTTCGTGCAAAAAAAAAAATTCTGGCAACCCTAAGCTCAACTAATATTTAAACTATGAATGTGGCTATCCCACAAATTGTTTAAGCCAAACTTGTTGCAATGCCCGGCAGCTTAGTGTTCTTTATTCACACTTGTTACAATTTCTCCTGATTGAATGACATGTGAAATTTTTAGAAATGCTAACATTTTGAAACATCTCGTAAACCTCTAAACACTTACATACATACATATGTACATATGTATGCAGTATTGCGCAGATAGAGAATTGTGCGCAGCGCTTTTAATTGCTCATTTATCTCTTCCATATTTGAAGCTTTTGCAAAGTAACCAATGCCAAAGATTTTCGAGCAATTTATCATTCACAGAAATGCCTTTACTCATATGCATGTAAGTATGTATGTAAGTACTATATACATATACATATATAGCTTGTACATACATCTATGCGCCATTTCGGGCACCTCAATCATAGCAAAGCCAACCGACGATGGCAAAAGAAAGCTAAGTTCAAAATGAAATTAAAAGTAAACGTAAATTGATTGACTTTGAAAATTATGTTGACCTTAGAGCAAACTGATAAATTGGAGATGAGTCGAATGTTACGTATACGCTGTGGAGTACGAAAAACCAAATGAATTCGGAAATAAATTTAAGAGAACATCCAGGAGCAATTTAGTTTTCATATGAATTTTGTGAAGCTTCGAATGTAAGTCAATTTTATTCTGGAAAGTATATGTACACAAAGCCATATCACGAGATATGTATGAAAGAAAAAAAAGTTTAGCGTGTGTCAGCTTTATTTAAATATTTATGTCGAGAGAAAATTTTGGCTGTGGTTTTTAGCGGGTGCATAAAAAAAAATTTTACACCCAAAATTTTTTCTCGACATAAGAATTCAAATGAAATTGACCACGCTAAATTTTTTTTTCGTGATACGCCTTCATTTACACTGAAAAAGTATTTAGATACATCAAGTAAATTTGTATGTTAGGCTTCTCTCAACACTTGATTTGGTTACAGTTACATAATCTGGTTATATTTAGTTACCAAATCTTTGGTTGCGATGAATATAGTTAGTTGACCCCATTCTTAGTGCAGTCAAGTGTGAAGCCATTGGGTCATTTTTTTTTTTTTAATAATTTTTTTTTCTATGGATAAATTTTTGAGATAGATATTTGCCATTTACCGTTATTCAGCTTAAAAACGCGATTCCACTTAATCACATACATATTTTACAAGCCAATTAAACACTTTTAACATAAAATACGGAAAATTAAAGCAAAGGAAATTCACCATAAACCGCATAAATTCGATAGACCTGATAGTTTCTGAGAAATTACTTAATCGTTCCAGATTTTTTTTATGAAAACATTCCAAACTTTGACAGGGGATAAATAAAAATTTAACGTTTTTTTTTTGTTGTAAATTTTTTATTTTGCATGAAAGCCTGTTCCTTTACAAAAAAAAAAAATTATGCTACCAATGAAGAAAAGATGGAAAGAAAGGATGGATTTTTTGTGTGAATTCTCAGCAGAAAAGAGTACTAATCTGGTGGACATGGCGCATGAGTAAAATTCTTTCCTGCTCATTTTTCATACAAAAAATTCATTTAACCACTCATTCCTTCTTTATTTACCCATAGAATTTTTTCATTAGTAGCTTGAATTTTAGTAACAGAACAGGCTTTAACACAAATGCAAAAAATTTAGACAGCATCCGTTATTTTCTTAATTTTTTCCCTGTTAAAGGGTTGTTTCCCAGATCTCAAGAAAAACGAAAAATTCATATAAAATGACGCACAAGAAATGAAACTGAAATTTTCTTCTATACAAATTTCTTAACCCAGTTTGCAGCTCTCATAACTAATTAAAACTACTTTCAACTATCAGCTAAAATAACCAAAAATATTTTCAACTATCCAAAGAAGAAGTCATTTAAACATTGAAACTGTAAAGCTTAATAAGTCTTGCAAATTAATTTTACTGAAAAACCTCCCATTTCAGAGAAAAATTAATTAAAATCCTTTCTATTGTATTGAGTTATGTTCGAAAGTTCGTTTTATCATTTTTTTCACTAAAAATGATTTTAATATCTTTTTCTAACAAGGAATTACAAACTTGCAGGATTTTTGTAAAAAAATTCTGCAATATTTAATTATGATTTTAATTATTTTAACTAAATAAGGGTTGCGCTTTTAACAAAAAAAGATATTGGAAGAAAAATTTGATCTCAACCGCAGCAGGCTTGTGCTTCAATTACTTGCTATTAAATCTGTTTAAAATCGCACCTTTTACTGCTAACATTAGACACGATATTGCTGGCTCTGCTGAGTAACAATTGGCGGAAAAATATTAAAAATTTAACTATCTCAAGTCGACTTCCCGAATACACAAAGCCAGTCATCGGAAACCATTATCTTATCTCTCTCTCTTTCGCAAGCAAAAAAATCACTGTCACCACAGCCACACTAGAACTTAATTAAAAAGAAATGAACATTTAAAAGTGAAATGGTTTGATTGCAGAAATCCACACACACACACACACACTCACATCCTAATATACGTATACATATACCAACAGCCAGCCAACGAAGACAGAAGCTGTAGCTTGTGCGCTGTCAACTCATACAAGAAAGTCAATAAATTATTTTGTAATTTTACTTGCGCCCATCCCTGCTAACGTCTCAACGCATATCGTTTGCTGTTATATATTTGCACACTCCAGCATTAAAGTTCATATTCATATACGTGTGTATGTATGTATGCATGTATGATTGTGTGTACACTAGGGTGGTCCACAAAAAAGAAAAGTCGGAAATTTAATGCTCTCACCCCCTAGGATTGTTCTATACCGAAAAAAAGTACACCCCTGTCGCTCAAAGCGCTTAAAGTTTCCCATGTATTTTGTATGGTGAAAAAAAGAGCTTTCGTAGAAATGGCATAGAATCCATGAAAATCCAAATTTTTAAATCTGAAAACTCTGCTTCTCTTCAGAAGACTTCAAAGAATAATGCCCAATTGTTTATTTAAACATTTTTTAGTTTTAACTATTTTTTAAGGGTCTCCGAAATATCCCCAAAAAAATCAAATATACAAAAGAAAAAAAGAAAAATAGTTAAAATTAAAAAATGTTTAAATAAACAATTGGGCCGTATTCTCTGAAGTCCTCTGAAGAGAAGCAGAGTTTTCAGAATGAAAAATTTTGATTTTCATGGATTCTATGCCATTTCTACGAAAAGTATTTTTTCCCCATACAAAATACATGGGAAACTTTGAGCGCTTTGAGCGATCTCTAAATATATTTTGATTTTAAAATAAAAAAAAACAGGGGTATACTTTTTTTCGGTATAGAACAATCCTAGGGGGTGAGAGCATTAAATTTCCGATTTTACTTTTCTCCCATACATTTTTGGACCACCCTAGTGTACACCCACAACGCTTTAACTGCACTTCTCCTCCATTTAAAACTTTACTCTGCTCGCCTATTTTATTTCGCTTTACTTATTGTTCCTTGGGTTTGTTTGTTTGTTCGTTTTTTATTGCAGTTGGTATCGCGAGGGCAGTACTGTGCCATTACAATCGTACATACTGAAAGGCGGCTCCAAGAATCATTACACCAATGCCACATTGCAAATACTGCCAAGACGCGCTGACGATGGCGCCAAATATAAATGCGTCGTTTGGAATCGTGCCATGACCGAGGGTCATACGCTGGAGACAACTGTCACGCTGAATGTGAACTGTAAGTAGGCAATCAAATTAATTGCTTCTACGCCCGCTCGCAAATAACACAAAAAAAAAAACAAAAATACAAAGACACACACGCACACATTATTTCTACAATCACATTATGCGCATGCGACCAGCAGCCAGCCGCCAGTCACTCCGACACAAACAACTACATGCAGAAATTTTGTAGAGAAATCAGTGAAACTGAAAATTTTGTTCGCTTGACTGGCTCGCTGGCTCGCTGGCTGGCTGACTGGCGTCTGACAACAACAACGACAACAGTAATGAGATATCATATAGCATTTTAGTCATTAATTCTTTGTCGTAATGAGCACAGAAAAGCGAAAAAAAAAATTTATTTTTAAGCTTAAACTATGGGTGGGGCCCAGCGATTAGGCAGAAATGCTGGCATGGCAGTTGAGTTGATTGCGCATTGGCTTAGAATTATCGCAAGTTGTTGAGAAAAATTTTGGGTTGGCTAAAAATTTCCTAATTACCTAAATTATCCTATCAATTTTAAGAATAAGAAATTTGAAAGGCCGTTTTATGCTATTTTTATTTTTATGAAATATTTCTTCTTCATATTTGCATACGTTCGTTAGGATTTGTAAACATTCTTAGAAAAAAAAGGCATGGGATTATACTCTAATTACGGTGTGATGGATGAGGAAGAGCGTTTCTTTTAATTAGACAAATTTTAATAATCTACTTAAATATTTTTTTACTCCAATCAGAATTTCTTTATAATTTCTATAGGCAGATTTTAAATGCATTAAGGATGCTACACTGCGGACAACGTTGTAGACTATGTAGAGAGGCCTTAGATCAAAGGGCTTAACATACTGGCCGACAGGAACGCAGCGCCAAATTTTTACTAGAAAATAAAGCAACAAATGAAAAGGTTAGTAATCTGGGACTGGTTGTTGCAAAAGAAAAGATTTAGATCTGGTACGGTACCTCGAATATCTAGTGCTTTTGAATAGCAAGAAAGCGACGCTGGCTCACTTTACGAGATCAACCGATGCAGCGAAGAAAATCTTTTTAAAGGCATGTACATAGCCCATCGCATAAAAATGCAGCGATTGCGCTGGCTTAGGCATGTCATACCTTTTGATGATGATGAGCCATTGAAAAGCTCCTGCGACTCGGAAATGAAAACATTGGAAGAACCAAATGCTTAAGGTGTAATTTTGCGAAGAGTGAAGGCAATTCACGCTATTTTTTTTTTTTTTTTTAAATCAGCCTAAACTGACCAGTGGTTACAATAGCAAATAAAAACAAGGAAGTTTTAATCGTTAGAAATTTTTAGCCATTTGATTAATATCACCGTGCGATAGTAAATTTTACATACAAAAAAAAACATAACTATGGGCAAAATATAGTAAAACTGCTAATTTTGTTTTTTAAAGGACTTTGAAATTTCATACATATGATTAATTCAAAAAGTTATTAAAAAAAAATAATGCAATGTAGAATAACAACGTGGGTATCAAATAAGACATAAAATTCTTTTCAATAAAGAAATATAAAATTTTTTGGTGCATAAGGACGAATAGGTATGGAAAATGACCCTTTAAACTTTTGTGCTTGAATATCCTTGCAAATTTGGAGAATTCAGTTTTGGAAAATAACTTTATATATATGTTAAGAAATAATAAATACACGACCACAACCTCGAATTTCTGAATTAGCTTAGAAATTAAAAAAAAATTAGTTTTAAAAAACTTTAATGTTTTTAATTTTCTCTTTCATATGGTTACCATATTTTTATTCTATGTTTAATATAACTTTTGATTTAGTCATATTTTTGAAGTTTCAAAGTCCTTTAAAAATATCCTGACGTCAAAGTGTTTCTTGTGTATTCTTTACACATTTATTAAAGAACGCGCTTAACGATGTTAACATCGATGTTTTGAAAAAATCCAATTTTCTAATTAATACGTCTCCAAAAATTCGATAGTGTTAGTTTCAAAAGCTCGCGATTGTGTTGGATGTGACTGTTTAAGTGTATCCTCTTGCAAAGGCATAACACGCGACACACAAGTAATACGTCTAAAAAAATTGTCGGTCGTCTGCATAAATCAAAAATTTCGAGTGATTAAAGCAAATCCCAATTTCGTTAATAAAAAGGAGAAATAAAATCGTCCGCAAAATACCACGCTAAGGCAGCCCAGAGATGGCCTCAAATCTGTGTGATTTAATTTACGCTATTTCAACAAAAGCAGTTTTTTTCGATATATACATACGATCTAGGCGAAGGTAGGAATACTGAATGAAAACATAGCCAAGCAATAAAACTTTAATGTGTAACAGTGTCAAAGGTCTATGAGAAGTCAGCGTAGATTACATCTACATACTTGGCAACCACTCTGGAACGATGATACGTAAATTGAAAAAAATAGGCTAGTTTCGTGACCTTCGAGCGCCCACTGACAAAGCGATGCTCATACGGTTCGATTATTTTTTTAGCAGCAAAAATATTTTCGAAAAGTTTGGAAATGGGTCTATAATTTGTGACATCATTGTTTGTTTCCGGCATTTGAGAAGTACGCCATTGCATATATGTACATTTATAACAAAGCATCTTATAGTGTATACTTTTAGGCACTATTCATAAATGTTTATTAATTGATAAGCAGGCTTCCAATTAAGGTTGTAATTAGCGTGGAGTCCGATTCCTTAAATTTTTATTTATTTCTTTCATATAAACCTTTATGCCCTAAAATTGAATTTTTGGACTTCTATAAATTTCAGTTTTTGCCTACATACATACATATATATCGTTTATAATCTTCTCTCATCTGAATTTTATCTTACTCAAAGATAGCTCCCCTTATTATAGCATGGAAGAAACCTTCATTCAGGTTGCGTATACGCAGTGTTGTCTAAATAAGATTTAGTTTACTTTCGTCAGCTCACAAAATGTATAAAAATAATTAAATTCTTAGACAAAATTATTTCTTTTATTTAATATTTCTGTTTGTTATAACTAATCAAACCTACCAATGAGATTTATGTGCTCTAAATAATTGAATTCGATTGAATTCGGTTCAAATATTACTCATACGCCATGTGCCGCAAAGCCGAATAACTACATATGTTCGTGCATAGTACATGCATATGTATGTGTGTATGTAACAAGACGAAAGACTGTAAAACATGTTCGAACGGAAATATACTTGCATATAACTGCACATTTGAGCTCAAAGTAAATAAACCAAAATTAAAAACCAAGCAGCTGCAAAAGGAATTTCATTTGTAGTAAAACCAAAAACTAATAGAGGCAAATTAAAATGGTTACGCAAACAAATAGAGTAACATACATACGTACATACAACGGACATATAACCAACTAACAACACAAAATCACAAAATTCATTTTTCACATTGCAAAATTCACATTTTTAAGAACATATGCAAGCCTCTAGGTATTTGCATGGATTTTGAAGAGTCATTCCGACAAAGAACTTGAAGGGGGGTGGGGGGGAAAAAAGAACGAGAGACTAGGCAGCAAAACTATCGAGTCGACGAGTGGGTGGACACTAGTGGCAGAGTGGAAACGAGTGTTAGAGAATGAAATATTTTTCAAGTGCAAGTAAGTTAGGGAAAGCTGAGGATGACATTTTCATAATATTTTAATACTAAGTTTTAGGAAAAGTATATAAACTATGCAGAAAACTTGGAAACATATGACCGTATGTAAATATGTGCATATATTTATTAAAATATCTAAAACAGAAATATCATTGCTGGAAATTCCACTCCAATGACTGGTTTAGAGTGCATCTTAATGCTAGACTTTGCGACATATTTTTTCATGTATGTACGTAAGTATGTTTTATTTTCTCTTGGCAAGTACGTGCATTTGTAACAGAAATGTATATGTGTACGTATGTACATATATGTAATGATAGTCCTGCCCTTAAGTGTGTGACTTTTGATTTCGGCCATTCATCATCATGCCTTACTGAGAGCTACTGAGCCGCTTGCAATCGTGATGTCGACCAAAAAATGTTTGAGCTTCGGTGGTGACATTAAAGCAAGATTCACTTGCAGCATTCCAAAGAGCTGAAGAAGAATTAAATTTGGTTTTATTTTTGAGACTGTGTCGGCAAACGTAGCCAAGAGTTGAATAAAAGCGAGAACAAATCAAAGGAAAAGCAAAAAAAGCGGCTTCACGATGTTACAGTTTTTTGTGTGTGAAATGAAAATATTCTGGAAGACCAGTAAAGACTTACATATTTGTTCAGTCAAAGCCATGGAATAGCGTTGGTTGAACCGAGCCAGCAAAACACCAGCTGTTTCATATGCAAATAGGGGCATCTGCTAAATTTGATCGTAGTAACGTCAGTGGTTTTATGTCTCCCAATGAGGCCAGTATAGGAAGACTTGAATACAAACTTCAAAGTGGTCAGATATTTATTCTTAGCTAGAATATAGTGAATACCCAGAAGGGACGGTCCGCTGTTTCTTCTGATTCAGCTGTGTTGTGATCCAATCTCAATATCTAGTTAAGTCCCAGTATTCTCAGGTGCATGATACCCTCTTTTACAGCTGAAGTATAAAAGTTCCGGACTAGTTCCTCATTACTCTTTGATTCAACCCATCGAAATTTCTGCAGACCCAAACCGTAAAGTTCTCCCTGCATTGTTCACAAGACTGGAAGTAATTGTAACTAGGCCTGGGTAACGGCGCAAATTTTTTGGCGCTGGTGCACTAACTCCAGCGCCACTGTCGGATTCAGCACAGTGTGTTGGCGCAATTGCGCCTCTTCAGGCTAAAGCTCATTTCCTTTATTGCTGAACGCTCCACCAAAGTGAATTAATACAAGGTGATATCGGTTGAGAAAAAACTCAAGTATACCCAAGTTCAAAACCCAAAAATACAACAACCCCCCCATCATTTTCACATTCAGAAGGACCGCGACGAATTCTAGCAACGCCACCTTGTATAAATTCGCCTTGTGCTGCACATTTTACAAGTGACACTTCGCTTTTGGGTGTTCTTTGCTGGTTCTTTGCGTCGCCTGGTGTCGTCAGTGTTCCGGTGTTGCTGGCGCCATTGCGTCACTGAGTTGTGAAAATCGGTATCGGCGCCAGTAACTCAGCTCTCGGTATCAGCACAATGGCGCGGCGCCGCACTGTGTTACCCACGGCTAATTGTAACATAGTCAGCGGAGCTCTTATCGCCGAATGGCTGTCGGTGTCTTTAGCTACTCCACCAAGAGAGCTAGTTGGAAGAGATGTGTCGTGAATTTAGGTTCAGTGAAACCAGATGGCTAACAAGTTCAGCGTCGGCACAGTCTATAATTCTTGAAAAACAAACCAGTCTTGGCAGGCAATCGCAAGCCTCCGAGTGTAAGTCCGCCATGAAAAAATCATCTCAGAAAAATGCAATAGGCGTTCGGAGTCGACATAAAATTTTACGTCCCTTTCAAAAGTTACAATACAAACCTACTGCCTGTGACTCTTCAACGATCTAAAAGGCAGCTGTTTCCCGCTGGAATCACCCGGAGTATAAAGAACTTCCAACAGCCTTCCATGCTGCAGCCGCCATAGAGATTTTTCCACTGGCACGCACTAGACAAGCAGAAGAACTACAAGCAAACAGAAATGCTAAAAATAATCTACAAGCGAGCAGACAGCCCAGTTTACTGCCTACACATGTGTACATATGAAAGTATCTGCAACCTCCTAACGGTTGTAAAGAAAATTCTTCTTCTAATTTTTTTTTTTAAATACGCAAAATGCGACAAGAATTCATAAACGAGTAACGTTGCACAACAAAAATCATCTGAAATCTCATACAAAATAGTAAGTAGTGAATTTACTGGCATATATTCAGCCAACAACGACGATGACAACAGTAGTAGACACACAAAGCCCTCGCACACTAAGCTGCATAGGCGCGAGTGGCAGTAAAGTGGGAGAGCAGGGAGAATATGTGAAGATTAAGCCAGAAATCAGAAAATAATGCGTATAGTTATGTTGCACACGCAAACACACGCACATGGTCACAAGCGTAATCAAAATTTTTCTATTGTCTGATAAG